>NW_015387405.1:2700-17192 GCF_001527695.2 Protobothrops mucrosquamatus
CATGTCTCTGAAATCAAAACCAAATAGGTAATCCAGAAGACTACTAGGATGATGATATTAAAAGACCCCGAGAAGTCTAAAATATAAAACTGCACTTCCACATACAATCCCCAGAATATGTAATTCCTTGAATTGACTAAAACCAGGCTTAAAGATGGATAACCATGACTTTGAATAGACATCTGGAGTCTACAACAATAGTTCCATCTTAATCACTGAGATTATAGATATAGTAGTCTGTTTTTTCTCACATTGAGAACTTCAGCTAACTTCATAACCCAAACAATTCTGAGTTGCCATTTCTTTCCTTTTCCCTTTTTTTGTGTTGTGCAAAATCAAGTCAACTGACAATTGTGATAACCTGAAAAAATAAATTCAGGTAGTTCTTGAGTTACCATTCTAATGTACATGCCCATCATGGTCATTTTGTTGCACTGATCATAAATCAAATGCCATGGTCATTAAGAAAATCAATGGTTTGCCATGGCTGCAGTATTGCCAGAAACCAGAAGTAAATTTTAGTTTTTGGCAAAATTGTCATAAAACACACATGTCTGTGGGAGGCTGCTAATTGCCATAAATATGGCCCATTGGTCAAGCACCTAGTGTGACAGCAAGTAGAAGGGCTGTCATTGGAACATTTGAAGAGTCCCTATGCAATTGGCTATTTATTATTTATCTTTGGTTCATTATTCCATATCTCTTTCATTTTCTTAGATTGATACAATTGCAATGATGGAATGGCTGGAAAATATTTGTATACAATTCTAATAGCAATTTTTATACATGTTAAAGCATGAAAAAGTAAATAAAGTTCTGGTTTCTCAAATTTATAACATAAGCATTTGAATTTATTCTCACAACTTAGACTATAGTTGCAAGAAGGATTACTGTTCAACAAGCATCAGAGGTATTCTGGTTATTATATATTAAAACTAAACTTTATACGTTATAGTGGTGGCCCTTAGTGAAATAATTCCACAGGTGAATAAACATTAGAATGTAGAAATCCTTTGAAAGAGATGCTTTATGATACATTAGAGTCTCTCTGTTTGGATAATTAAAGCAACTGTGTATTTTTTCATGTTCATATAGCTGCTTTCTAAAGTGCTTCCAGATATCTCCACATACGTTTGCAGAGACCGGTACAGATAGTCTTCAACTTAAAACCATTCATTTAGCAACTATTCAAAGTTATAAGTGCACTGGAAAAAAAAAAGATTTATAACTAGACCTTGCACTTATGACTGTTGCAGTGTTCCCAAGATTACATGATCCAAATTTGGATGCTTGGCACTTTTGGCATATATTTATAATAGTTGTGATGTCCCATGGTCATGTGATCCCCATTTGTGACCTTCCCAGCCAACTTCCAATAAGCAAAGTCAATGCGGGAGATCAGATGTGCTTAATGACTCCATGATTCATTTAACAATGATAGTATTCGCTTAGGACTTATGGCAAAAAAAGTTACAAAATTGGGGTGTGACTTGCTTTAGCAATGGAAATTCTGGTTCCAACTGCAATTGTAAGTTGAGGATTTATAGTTTCCTTTATTTTTCTTTCCCCTGTAAAGAAAGTAACAAGGTATGTGGAAGTTTCTAGAAGCACCTTCTAAAGCACCTGCCAATTTGGAAAAAAAATTGTTGTAGTTTTTATTAATAAAATGAAGGGAAGAATCAAAGATTCCTGGAAGGAAAGTTTCACCAGTTGTTAAAAACCATTTCTGAAGTACGGTCACAGTTTGGCTTTTAGAGAGCCCCATTTTTAATTAGAGAATAAAGGCTATTGAAAGTGCCTATTGGAGTGGAAATCATGATTCCTTACATGTTCCTATCAAGGATCCATGTAATTTTGTATTGAGGATCTATGTAATTTTTTATTATTTCACTAAAAAAATGTAAAGTAAGGTAAATTAAGTCAGAGGAATAGAATCAAGATCACACAAGGTATTAGTACCGCTTTATAAAATCCTAGTGAGACCACACCTGGAATACTGCAGCCAATTTTGATCACCATGTCACAAAAAAGATGTTGAGAGTTTGGAAAAAAATCGGAGAAGAGCAACTAAGATGATCAAAGGCCTGGAGACTAAAACATACGAAGAACGGCTGCAGGACTTGGGTTTGGCTAGTCTAAAGAAAAGAAGAAATAGGGAAGATATGATAGCAGTGTTCCAGTATTTGAGGGGCTGCCACAAAGAAGAGGGGGGTCACATTATTCACCAAAGCACCAGAGGGCAGGACAAGAAACAATGGTTGGAAACTGATCAAAGAGAAGCAACCTGGAATTAAGGAGAAACTTCCTGACAGTGAGGACAATTAACCATTGGAACAGCTTGCCCCCAGAAATCGTGGGCGCTCCCATCACTGGAGATTTTTAAAAAGAGGCTAGAAGTCACTTGTCTGAGATGGTATAGGTTCTCCTGCTTGAGCAGGGGGCTGGACTAAAAGACCTCCAAGGTCCCTTCCAGCTCTATTCTATTCTTTCTTTCTTTCTGAGAAAGTAATGCCCATACATTTTAGATTCTTTAAAACATGTCATTCTTATGACTAGTCTATATAAATGATGCTTTAAATTAAAACTTATTAACTGTTGTCTATCTCTAATATATAGAATTGTACAGAGCAAAGTATCATCCTTTATTTCTTACCATTGGTATTTCTAATTGTGTGATTTTCAAAAATAAAACAATCAATACTTTCTATTTGATACATTTATTAGCGTGATTAATTAACTTTGTCATGGCAATTTCAGACCCAAATGTGAATCAAAAAATCCACATATTTAAAATACTCAAAACAAAATTAGATACAATTTATTACCATAAAGTGCATCTAAGAACAGATAAATTTAACTTGTGATTTGTGCAATAAAAGAATCTTACTTAGTAAGAAATTATATATCTTTGGAATTTAATTGCAAGAGGCGCTGTCACTAAAAGATTAACGGTGCACAGTTTTTCACTTCAGATGATTGCAATTAAATTAATATATTATTCTCTCAGATATAAAGACAACTAAATGAGGCAAGAAGAAAAGAGTAGAAATCAGAATTCTCTTAGAATTGGAAAAACTTTTGGGGTGACTAAAATATTTTACATATTTGTGCTCATAAATGCCATATCAAAGTATGATTATTTTGTAATTTGATAAAAGGTAGACATTGTTTCCTATGAAATAAATAAAAGTAGCTATTTGGTAGATTTTAAAGTCTTTGCAGAATCCTATGGATTGTTACTCAGTTTTGAATCAAAGAATAAATCTCTCTTCTGTTCTTGTCCTCTGAAATGTTTATTCAGAATTACACAATAATAGAGTCAGAAGGGATCTTGGAAGTCTTCTAGTCCAATATTCTGCTCAAGCAGGAGATCCTACACCATTCCGGAAAAATGGCTATCCAATCTCTTCTTAAAAACCTCCAGTGATGGAGCACTCATAACTTCTGGAAGCAAGCTGTTCTACTGATTAATTCTTCTCACCAGTAGGAAGTTTCTCCTTAATTCTAGGTTGAATCTCTCTTTGATAAGCCTCCGTCTGTTACTTTGGAGAATAGATTGGCCCTCTCTTTCCTGTGACAGCTCCTCAAATATTGGAAAACTGCTATAGTCCATATTCCTTAAATATCTTGTCACTGAGACTACAATCCTGATACTGCATGATAGAAAGAAAGGGAGGACCCTGATTTCAAAAAGAAAAGAAAAAAGAAAAAAAAATGACTGTGCATATGTGTGATGTTTGTTGCTAAAAGCACTTAAACCATCATGATCACAACGATAAAAAGGATTTGCTTCCAGTGCCCTGAGGCAAGGCACATCTTCCTAGAAATAACATTCAGTTTGCTGTAGAAAAGAGTAATGCATTTTTGAAGTGCAAGTAATACAATGAGCATTTCTATGCTGAATAAGAAATGAATCCTTCCTTTTTCCATCTCGTGTAAAAGAGGTCTTTGTGCTAAGTGCCTTGCAGTTAGGTGAGTGAAACTAAACACAGATAGCAGTGAATGGAAGAGATGTTGCTAGATGGAATATGACAAAGGCATTGATAGTGAAGAGGAAAGCATAATAATAGCCATATTTTGTGCATTTCAACATGATATCTCTAGGGCCTCTTATTTAATACAATACCACTTACAAAGAAGAATCCATTGTGGATGTTTAGTTTCCTTAGTGGAGTAGATGGGTTATTGTTAGGATCTGTGGGAAAGATGTTAGGAACAAGAGGAAGAACTTCAGCCTAGACAATCATCATGAAAAAGGTATCTCGGCCCATAGAAGGAAAAGAAATGTGGGAAGCATCACAGAAGGGACCCTCCGTAGTTTTCGGGAAAGTAAAATTAAAGGAGGGGAGAAACGTTTTCAGAGTTACAATAAAAGTAGTGTTAGTACTAATGCTTCTTTCATGGACTATCATGGAATATTCCATTACTACCATACAAGAATCACTTTGGTAGTTTCTTATTTTTAAAAGCTATGTTATAGTCTCCAAAGCATTGCAGCATGTTGAATGCTACTCCCAATTCATTTGCTTGTAATGCCCCAAATTGTTTCTACTTGCACCTTATATTCAACATATGATATGTAGCTGGCATTTGTGTGTATGTGTCTGTGCGTTTATTTTAAAGTTATGATCCATACAGAGAGTTAACAAATAATGTTATAAAGTAAAGGGTGACATGGGGTGCAAAAGTTCTGGTATATAATTTTGTAAAAAAAAGTATTGAGACCATAGCTTGCATGAAACTTAAACTTAAACTTGATTCAACAAATAGAAAAGTTATGCAATTATGTAAGTATTGTACCTCTACAGCTAAGGAAATTTTATGTGTATTTGTGTGTATGTTCTTGCCAGTGTTGACTCTGGCAAATGCCTAGGCAAGTCCCTGTAGTCTTCTTGGCAATATTTTGGAAATGGCTTGCCATTGCCTCCTTCCCGGGGCTGAGAAAGAGAGACTGGCCCACAGTCACCCATCTGACTTTGTGCCTAAGGCGGGACTAGAAGTCACGGTCTTTGGTTTCTGACCCAACGGCTGCACCAGACTGGTCTTTAAGAAAGTATGTCTTGCTCTTTTATGAGAAAGAATCAGGTAAGAAAATGAATTGTACAGGTCAAATAGAAAGGAAATTTTAAAAGCCCTTTGAGTACCAGTCTTACCAGTGGAAAGCTTTTTGTATAGAGACTTACAGATGACCTTTGATCTATATGGAAACTCCATAAATGGGGAATAAATGGTTAAAGTAGTTCCCTTGTCCAGAGATTTGCTTTTAGAAGTTTCAATCCTCTCCTCCATGGGAGAAAAAATTTAGAAAGAAACTACCGGAAGTAAAGATTTACACTTCATGTCCTAATCTGGATCAGGAGCTTATTTCCTTATGTTTGAGAGAAGATGACAGCTGCGTGCTGTATATTTAACATAACATGTACTTTAATCCCTACAATCTTTGTCCTCCAAAACATTGTTTGACTTGTTCCAAAATAACGAACCATCTGGGAATACTTTTCCTTTTTTTATAACTATTAAGGTTCATATATACATACAGTGTTATTCCTCTTTCATATATCTTCTGTGTTTGCTTGGTGAAAAAAGAATTAAGATATGTTTGGTGCTAAAAATGAAATATAATATTCTAGTCATCCTGGAGTCACTGAGATTTGGAAGGCAACGTGGAATATAAAATAGATTAGAACGAGAATAAAACTATATAACTGATGTGCATAACCTAGAAAGCAGTTGGCCTCATTCTTCTGTTTTGTTTTTTCAGCTCTGGTAGAGAATATCCCCAAGAGACCAAGATAATCCAAACTCAGCAGTGGGATTGGTTCAGCAATGAAATTGACACACACATACATTTTAAAAATAAAAATAAATAGCTATCTATAAAACCTCTGACAACTACAAAGAAGGAAAAGACTTTTTCTGTTTTGGGATAGAAAAGTATTTTTAGCTACTATTCTCAAAAGGTAACAGATAAATAATAATAGATGTGTAATAAAACTCAGTAGAGTAATGAGCTTGAGCTGTTCAACAGTGGTTCTTCAATAATACCCTTCTTTGTCTGAGGACTGTATCCCAATATCTGAAGTTTCATTTTGAACCAATGTTGAAAATAAACAGAAAGAACATATAGCAACTCCAGAAAATATCAAGGGAATGAAAAAACGACTGGTTATAATTTTTGGTATGTAATTACCAACATATTGTGGCTAAATGTCATTGATCTTGTGGATCACCTCTTTTGATTCAAACCAAATTATTTGTCTTGTTATTTTAGGCTTTATTAGTTGTTGTTGTTGTTTAATTAAAAAGCCAAGAAAGCTAACACATTGAAAAACAAAACATTAATTTCAAGCATTATCTAGATGCCTAACAATATTATTGTCCCATTTAAATTCTAGAAGAATTCTTAGAAAATAAATTGGTAGTTGGATCTGATATTTTAATTATACTGTACATCATTTTTAAGTTTGGCTTCTTTTATGTCTGTGTGTTTGTACAAAAAGTTTTCATTTGCAAGAGAAAGCATGGTCATAGGTACAGCAAAAAACAACAACAACCAACAACTGTAATTTTCCCATAGCAAAGCAAAAGCTTACCAAGAGAGATCATTTCCATCACTGCATGTTTGCAAGTGACTATCTACAATTGTCTTTGATTCCCCAAACCCCCTGATTTGGGGAGAGTTAACTATTGGGGCCTTGTATCAGTAACATGTGCCCAGATAACTGTTGCCTTCCCATCTCATCCACTTTCAGCTCATAGTAGCAAAACCAGAATAACAGAGTTGGAAGAAACTTTGAAGTCTTCTAGTCCAATTTCTTGTTCAAGCATGACCCTATACCATTCTGGACAAATGACTGTCCAATTTCTTCTTAAAAATCTCCAGTGATGGAGCACCCACAATGCAAGCTATTATGAATGCAAGCTATTCCACTGATTAATTGTTCTCACTGTCAGGAAATTTATTCTTAATTCTATGTTGGATCTCTGTTTAATGATCTTTCATTCATTACTTCTTGTTTGTCCCTAAGGTGCTTTGTAAAATAGGTCAACCCCCTCTTCTCTGTAATAGCCTCTCAAATATTGGAAGACTGCTATCATGTCACGTCTAGTCATTCTCTTCGTTAGACTACACATTTCAGGTTCCCACATCCATTCATTATATGATTTAGCCTCAGTTCCCTAATCATCTTTTTTGCTCTTCTCTATACTCTTTCTAGAGACTCATGGTAACCAAAACTGGATGCAGTATTCCAACTGTGATCGTACCAGTGCAGTAGAGAGCAGTGGGAACACTAAAACTAGAATAGGTTTGTATTGCTGTGCTGGCTAACTAGGAAAAGGCACGCTAATTATGGCACTCAGAAGACTGGAATATTTTAACAACACAGCTTAAAACAGGCTTCTTTTGTTCTAAGAACAGGAATTTAAGATTTAACAAAATTCTAAGGATTTAGACCTGAGTATAATGGCAAGAGAGCAAGACCAAACCATATTACTTACTGCTGAAGTATCTCTAATAGCAAATCTTATTACACATTGTTTGAGAAATATATGCCTATGGCTTGTCAAATTTCCATAAGATGAAACCACAGACACCTTCATTCTTATTCAAGTACAGAGATGCAATGAATCACTTTCATATATTCCACCCCCAGTTTTTGGTTCTTTGATGCCGTTTTTGTAAATGTGTGCTACATATGCTACATATGTAGTAAACACATTGTAGCATTTCATATAAAAAACAAACAAATTGGAGGTGAAGATTGATAAGTAAATTAAGATACATCCAAAACAATCAGATATAAAAGTTGGTTGGAAAATAAAATGTCCTGCATTTAAGTTCTATAGCTGATATAAACTGAATAAGTTGGTTAGGCTACAGCAAAGCAGTTCTTTGAATATCAGTTTGTAGAAATATTTTTAGGTTATGTGGAACACTGCTGGGAATGGATATTTATACCTGAGTACCAGATCTGGAGCCTGAATCAGGGCAACATTTGATGGAAAATTATTTTTTTTATCAAATTGCATGGAATTTGAGAGCTGTGGCTGACCTCATTGAATTCCTGCTGAAGAAACGTATTTACAATCCTACAAGCACTGCGCTTAGTGAACAGATGAAAATGGATCTTCTACATTTTGAAAAGATTCCCAGGAGTGCAATCATACATATCAGCATCTGGACCAGCTTGATGACAAATGTACTCCAGATAAAAGGTATTTTCTATTCCTGCATCTCAAAGGAGTTCTGTTTTCACTTGTTTGGTAGTTATTTACCTGCATTCTAAACAGCTGATGCATTTTTGTCTCATTATTTTGGTGTTTCTTGTTTATATTCCTCTCTAAAAACTCTTTATGGAGCTAAGGCAAGAGATACTCAGTGAAGCACTTAAAATGTTCAGGAGGCATTTACAAGCATCAACAGGCAAAGGAAAGGTGGATCAGTTAATAGACCAAGCCACTACTGTCCCAGTCACTGATAACTTGCTGCTACTCATTTATCTATTTCTTATTAATACCTAGGGGCTGAAGGCAGTGGTGGGATTCAAATATGTGAACAACTGGTTCTTTGTGTGGATGCCGCTTCCGGAAGTCTATTCTGGGCCTGGGCAACAAAAACCTAGCTACTAGTTCTGCCAAAGTTGTGCAAACCAGCTGAATCCCATCACTAGGTGAAGACTATATAGGACAGCTATATTCGTCTATGTACACAAGAGTTAGAAGGGTTCTGGGACCATTTTTTTCAGACAAACAAATTGTATTAAAAGTGATAAACTTTTAGTCAACAACAGCTCACTTCATCAGATATGTGGAGTGGCTAATCTGCTAGGTGTGATGATAGGGAGGAAAAGAAATAGGAGTAGCATTTTCCCTCCGCCTCAAAGACAGCAGCAGCACCTCAGCAAGTAAGAAGAATGGCCACTGTAGCTGATTGTACAAGTCTGGTAATGCAATGCAACACATCTGGAAGGTATCAAGTTGGGATCAGTCAGTGAGATTAGAATCAGTAAATTTAGGAAGAAATGTCCCATTAAAGTGTCTTGAAAGGGTCTGTGCTGATGTTAAGAAAAGCCAAAGTAAATCTCCCATTGACTTTAGATGGGCTTGCCAAGTGAAAGATATGATAATTTTCTCCAATACTTCTGTTTATATATGTTTCTTATTCTCCGAATGATATAGCTCAGTGGTGGCGAACCTATGGCACGGGTGCCAGAGGCGGCACTCAGAGCCCTCTCTGTGGGCACACGCGCCCTCGCCCCAGTCCTAGGCCTTCAGCTGGGTTTTATAAAACCTTTTCGCTGTAGGCCTCCGCCGCTGTGTGCAAAAAAAAAAAGTTCAATCAATCAGTCAATTTCAACTTCTCAGGGGAAAAAAAAGATCTTGCAAAGTTGGAATTGATTGATTGAACTTTTTAGTCCCACCCAATCTGCCGTTACCACCGCAGCCACGCCCACCCAATGGGCCACACCCACCCAATGGGCCACGCCCACCCGGCACCCAACAATGCATAAGTGGGTTTGGGGTTGCAGTTTGGGCACTCGGTCTCTAAAAGGTTCGCCATCACTGATATAGCTGATCCATTAGTTTCTAATATATTGAGACAAAGGCAATTTTCCTGATATTCTTCATTCATAATTCATTATGGATTTATTTGCACTTAGGATTCTGAACACAACTGTTTCCAATGATGTTATTCTTCTATTTCATTATTGTAGCATACACAATTAACATTAAAAAAAACCTATGCTTGTAATTTCATTGTTTGAGTTTGACAGACAACCAAATGTGGGATAAAGGTTGCATTAATCACAGTGGTTCTGAAGTAGAAAAAGATACTGTGGTATATTGACTATAAATAAGGAAGAATTGTTTGGTAATTCATATTACATTTCTTTTCTGTCAACCATCTCCTGAAATTCAAGCACTGCTGCTAATGTGTAGGAACTATGTGTTTTATTTGTCTGGTATTGTATAAAAACTTTGATAGTGATAAATCTCTGTGTATATATTCCGGTAGCAATACTCTCTTTGGCCCATAAATTTAGGAAACAGTAGAATTTCTGAAAATATATAAAGCAGGAATAGGACTCCCACTAGACAGAACGGAAATGCAGGAAAAATGAATTTCTCTTCACCCATAATACTGTATTTTATAGGAAAGCATATGACTATACTAGTTAAATATAGTGGGGGGGGGGGGGTTTAGAAAAAAACCCTAGGCTTTTAGATCATTTTTACCAGGATGAATGTTAATGTTAATCATATGAAATTCTAGGACAGGCAAAATATATGAGGGATTGCCAGACAATCAAAAGAATAGCAAACATTAAAATCCTAAATCACAGTGTATGTCATATATTTAAAATAAAACTAGAAGTAACATAAGCAGCCTGCTTAAGACTTTTAAATATAATTTAGAGTGATATGGAAATAGATGCATTAGATTGTAATTGTGTAATACATATGACACAAAACACATTGATACTAAATATCTATCTTAATTAATTAATAAATAATAATAATAATATAACATCTAAATAAATATTAACTAAAATCAGTATTGATATTCTTATCTCACTCAAAATCCACTAAATTATTATAATACAAAATATAATCTAGCTTAGAAACGCTGTCTACATGTATTCAACTCAATTTTTTTTAGCTGCTCCCATATATTTGCGAGTTTTTCCTTTTTTAGCCTGAGTTTAATTATTTAATTACAGCGATTTTTAGGACAGACATTACTTTATAGCTGCCTGCCATCAAGTGGTTAAAATTAATTGCTCTGTAAGAAACAAAGAAGTACTGGAAATCCTACTTCAACACCACAAATACAAATAACTATAATAAGATATAAACTTAAATCTTCTGGACAGTTTGAACAGTTATTGTTTTCCTCATCATTTTTAAGTTGAAAATAACTTTTTGCTGTCCTGTATATGCATACGTATGTAAAGCTGTTATCCAACTAATAAGTAAGCAATTCCAATTAAATTTGACTTTGTATTTTAATTGGCAACAATAAATAAAATACAGATACCTATTCTGTATATTAATTTCTGAAGAAAGCAGCAGGTAGCAGTAATGTAAAAAAGAAGCACATAGTAATTAGAAATGTTAGTTGAAATTATAAATTAGCATACAAGAATATTGCAATATATTTCTAGAGAGAAACAGTATTCTTAATGAAATATATTAATGGTTGTCATCCTAATTAGATTTAACAATAGCAGTATTATCCCAGAATTTGTACTTTGTTCAAACTTTGTGAATAATTACTATCTGTCTGTCTGTCTGTCTGTCTGTCTATCTATCTATCTATCTATCTATCTATCTATCTATCTATCTATCTATCTATCTATCTATCTATCTATCTATCTATCTTTAATTTGAATCTAGAAGTCCCTTTCTCTCAAATGGGTTATTACACTACATTACATATGATGCAGATGGTACTTCAAAAATTTAATTATCAAAACCATATCAATGATACTTTCATTTTCTAACTACTTGAAATGCAAGTTTTACCCTGGCTTTTTAACAGGACCTCAATGTGGCAAATGTAACATTCCTAATGTGCACACACAAAAAGGGGTAGGGCTTGTGACCTAGTTGCATCTGGCATTTTGCCATTATTGCCTGCCCCTTTGAATATTGCATTCAGCTTCATTTTTACAATGTTTGAAAATAGCAGATCTTGGAGGGAATTCTGGTTCTTTATTTTTGTGGATTTAAAGTCCAATGCTCATTACAGTGTTTTTGCCTTTTCTACAGTGCTTATTAGCAGTCTCTGCTACATCGTCAAACAATCATCCCTTGCTGAAATGAATGTTTATTAAATAAGCTGGCTGTATATTTAACGTACAATTAGCTTTCGGTTTTGTCCTGATTTTGGGAAAGTCTTACATTAGTAAGAAATATATTTTTTTCAAGAATTCATATTTGAGTATTTTTTTTTCCCTTTTTAGACAAGAATGTAGGGCAGCAGATGTGCCGATATGAATATATTAAAAAAAACTGACAAATGATGAATCAACATTCATTTTCATTCATTTTTATTCTTTTTCAGTTGACAACCAATTCCCCCAGGAAGTACCCTGTTAAACATATTTGTAAAAAGAAAAGAAAAGTAAGTTTCCTATTTAATTGGGGAAAGGCTACTTTGGTATTATAAATATGGAAAACTTTAACACATGTAATCTAAAAATTATATCAAATGACTTAACTGGTTACGATTTGAATTTAGTTTTTCAATTATCATTTGCAGATTAATGGTTTCACAAGTCTNTTTCCACTTATTAAAAAAAAAACCCAGCTCCTTTAATGCACTATTGCACTCATTAACTTGAGATCCTATTAAAAGAAGATAGGGTTGCGTTCTGGTTTGGCATGTAACATGGGGCCAATATGGAATAGGGCTATTGCCATGGCTTTTAATTCACCTAAAGTTGTCTGGAATTGTCTAATGCAACCCATCTCCAATTTAAACTCGTTGCCACATTCAGCTTTTGATATACACTCTAAGAGTTCAATGCACTAGACAATGAGGCATGCTAAAAAAAGGAGCGTATTTTTAAATAAGCAAAAATTTGGGTGCTTGCTTTAAAAAAAAAATTGGCAGGAAGGAAACAGAAATGGGTGATTCAGGAAGGAAAGTGGTTGTATTAGACTGAAGGACCAACAGTTGTGTCCTTAAGTTGGAGTTATCTATTGGAACAGCTTTCCTATGTTTGCCTCGCCTACTGTAATTTTCATAATTGGTAGCAAGAGACACAGAGATAGAGATTTATATATTCATTATTGGTATAAGCTCACCTCACTGTCACACTGATTTTCTTCTAGTATTATTCTACCATTATGTTTTTATATGGAACTGTCTGAATTTTTCTTTCAGTTCATCATTCTCATTTGCTCTTGATCCATTCTTTTAATTTGTATGCTGGTTCAATTTTATATTATACTCTATTTCCATTACTTTCTCCTTTTCTTACGCAACCTATTATGTTGAATTTATTTATTAGAGTGATTCTCAATATGCTTTATTGGAGGCATAATAACTTCACTTTTATTTTTAGAATTTGTTACATGAGAGAATATGTTCTTATCCACTCACTGAGTTAATCTGGAGAATTTTGATTAAAAGTATGGCAGGCTTGTCTGGTGCTGATTCATTTTAACCTTTTCCTGTCTGTCCAACTTTCTGGAATGCATCCGTTGAACTGACAACTTTTTTTTTTTTGAAAATCAGATTTGTTTTTATAAGTAAGCTTTTGAATGCATGTCTTTTTCAGCCTTAGGCAAATCAACAAAAATACAATAAATTCCAATTGGAGTATCATGCTTAAAATAAATAATTTTTATTTCGAATAAAATAAAATTATTCCAAAAAAGGATTGTAGCAAACAAAATCAATAAAACAATTTCTAAATTAAAACTATGAGAAATTAAAAATATTTTGAAATATTTAATGTTTTAATTAATTTTGTTGTTTAGTTTTCAGTATAAAATGTGGTGAGACTTCAGTCGCTAGGGTGTGAAAACTTAAATACAGTGAATAAAGAAATACATTTCCAGAAAGTTTAGAGATTATTGGGACAGTTCTTTTAATAAATATGGATATAGCCAAAGAACTTTACCTTGAAAATATCTTCCAAATTCTCTGAAATTCATTCCCCATAATGTAGTATTACATTTAATAAATTCTGTCCCATTCTAATTGTAATTCTGATTAATATTATAAGATTGTAGCTATCATTATATTTGTTTATGTTTTTTCCTATCTTAGATACTAAAACAAAACAACCAAAAATCAATGAACACATAGCACAGCAAACCAACATATACTCCACTTTTCAGGATGCTCCATTTACAATATATGAGGATCCACACAAGGCTATATATTCATTTCATTTCAGTTATGAAATCAAATAATATAAAAATATAAAAACATTATATTGGCATGTAGGTTTGTCCACCTAGATGTGGAAGATTTATGTTACAGTAAGAAATAAAATGAACATTTTTAGGTAGGCAACATATCTTGCCCTTATTTATATGCTACAATATAAAAAAAACTAAATGCAGAAGATTGTTATATTTTATGTCTTCCTAAATATTTTTATTTCTATATTTTTTGTATTCATTAGGCTTGGAATATTAAGGAATTAGTTAAACTAATTCCGTTACAGTTGCCACTTCTCAAGGGTTTGCCACATGGATGTAGGGGAGGTTGTAGCTCCAGTGTCACTTCTGTTGCTGGCAGAAGATTCTGGTAAAGTAATTTTTGTGATGGAAGGGGAGATAAAAGATGAAAGCAGATGGGGAAGGTGGATTTAGGCAGCTGGGCAGATAACATTAGAAAAACTAGAAACTTTAAGCTCAGACCCAGAAAAAAAAGTGATGATGAACCACTTCTATATGATTGCCAAGAATATATCTTTAAAAAGGTTATTATTTAAATCTAAGTCCTATATCAGACATGTCAAACACAA
>NW_015387405.1:17376-21683 GCF_001527695.2 Protobothrops mucrosquamatus
AAGGGGAGATAAAAGATGAAAGCAGATGGGGAAGGTGGATTTAGGCAGCTGGGCAGATAACATTAGAAAAACTAGAAACTTTAAGCTCAGACCCAGAAAAAAAAGTGATGATGAACCACTTCTATATGATTGCCAAGAATATATCTTTAAAAAGGTTATTATTTAAATCTAAGTCCTATATCAGACATGTCAAACACAAGGCCCATGGGCCGGATGCAGCCTGCGAAGCCATCATGGAAATAGTGAGGGAACGGCCCTCTCTGCCTTGGCCCTGGCCCAGGCCAGCTGAGAGCCAATGTACAATTTTGTGGTGGCCATCTATGCTGAAATGTATTCAGTCTTAGCTCCACAAGGCTCGAGGGCCAGGCTGGGCGTTTGACCTCTGGTGTCCAGGGCTCTGGGCAGCCTGTGCCACCATCCAGCCCCCCCCCGCATGGCCTGAGAGGAACAGTGAGGCTCCTCCAGTGGACCATGCCTTGGCATTTGCCCTGGTCCCACCCCCTTTTGCCAGAGACTCTCAGATCTGTCCCACTCCTGCCCAGGCCCCCACAGGCACCCTTGACGCGAATGATGTAGAGCTGGCCACACCCACCCGGCCCCCTGAGGGCAACCGCAATGCTGATGCAGCCCTCAATGAAATTGAGTTTGACACCCCTGTCCTATATATTACAAACATTAAAATTTAAATCTAAAATCTAAGCAGTAGTAATCCTATCAATAGTATTGAACATAATACTTTAAAATGGTTAACAAAGCGAAGTTGTACACCTAGTCAAACTCTTAAGAAATATAGGCACAACACTGTATCCGTTCAACATTCTACTTTCTTCTGTCATTGAGGAGCAGAGATAAATAATGATCCACATACTTAACAAAGGATCAGTATTCCAATATATAATATGTAGAATCTTCTACTTCACCTGTTCCATATATACAGAGTCTATCTTGCACTACGTTACCTTGGAATCTGCCTTTTTGCATTGTTTGCTCAATTGTAGACTTATTTACTAAGTTACTTAAAAGTAGCTATCAGAAAAATAAGAGGCCTCACAAAAACTGAAGCAGAAAAAAATGCCAAAAATTAAAAGAAAAAAAAAGATGCAAGTGGCTTTGAAAACAAACTTTCACTGTAACCAGAGAAATACAGAGAATGAAAGCCTGGGGCAACAAGAAAAGTATACAATGCCTGAACGCTGAATTTCAACATCAAGCAAGAAAACACAAGGAAGGATATCTCAGGCAAGACTGTCAACAGAGGGAGGAATATAACAAGAAAAGCAAAATGAAAGATTTTTTTCCCAAGAAAATCAAAATTATGGATTTTTTCTCCTATTAAGAATAATCATGGAAGAGATCTGATGAAGGTAAATAAAATTAATGTTCAAAAATATTATGTTAAAGTCATATAGAAATACTATGTTAAAATATGAACTTTGAAAACAAGGCAACACACCAGCTTCAAGTAGAAGAACACCACAAATCTATCACTGCTGAATTGCTTAAAACAGCAACAAAAAGAGAATGGTAATAGTTCTGGGCCACTGTATATTCAACCAGATTGGGTGGGCTATAGAAAACAATATTTAAGATGGGAAATACAAGACAATATCAATGTTAATGAATCATTACACTAATTCTTCACTCAAGCAGAGATTTAGTCAAAATTTTGCAAAAAATAATAAAACCATGTTTGGAGAGAGAAATACCTAATACCTTATTCTTCTGGGGAATATTTACACGAGCAAAACACTACTGTAAGAAATAAACTTTTTACACCAGAGAGGAAAGCAGATATAGATAGAAGAGAATATTTGTAGTTCAAGTTGAACTCTGGGTTCCTTGCTGCTCTGATCTTGGTTGTTTTCTTGCATTTGTTTCATTACCAATGGGTAACATTATGAGTGCTGGGGAGTTGCTGTCATTTTATATACTAGTAGCTTGTCCTGTCAATGTTGGTGGGAGTGGTCTTGGTTCCTTGATTGGGCTATTGTTTCCTGTTAGGTTGTTTGTCTGAGTTGGTAGTTCCTTGATTGGGGTATTGTTTGCTTCTTGATGATGGTTTAATGTTAATCTTGGTCTTACTCTCTGCTCATCTGGGTTGCTGGTGAGGAGTTGTTTTTTCTCTATTGAGTGTTTATCTCTATGTGCCTGTTCATGGCTGACTTGTCTGAGTGCCAGGATTCTAGGATTTTTCTAGCCTTTTTGGACTTGACTTGGTCTAGGATGCTCATAATTTCCCAATCAAAACTATAGTTATGTTTGACCATGTGTTACCAAATTCAGGAGTTTTCTGACTGTTAGTTGATGTTCATGGATGCACTCTAGTAGTCTTCTAGTAGTATAGTAGCTGAGATATGGACCCAAGTAATTTTGCTAGTCAATAATAAAGAGCTTATTATAAACCCAAAGCAGAAAATGAAAAATCTGGATTAATCATTAAGAAGACAAAGAATAAGGTCTCCTTCCTTGAGCAGGGGGCTGGATTAGAAGACCTCCAAGGTCCTTCAAGCCCTCTGATTCTGTGTTCTATGTTCTTATGTCAACTTAGAAACTTAGTTGACTTAAAACTGATGAGAAAACAGTGTAAGAGCATTTATGTTTGTTCTTTTAGCTTAGAAAAAAATATTGATGAACATTGAGTTTACGAAAAAAGATATTAATCCTATGAAAGTAGGTATTGATGTACTGACAAGCTCATGAATAATAAGGACATCTCAAAATAGCAAAAGCAACAGTTAAAGCAACAGACTTCTGGTAGCCACATAGAGCTGTAAAAAAAAGTAAGACAAGGAGAAAGAATGCCTTTGAATTATGGATTTGGAGATAGCAACTTACTAAAAGCACCATGAATTGCAAGAAAGACCAATCAATCCATCCTTATTCACATGAAACCCAACTGCTCTCTTGAGGCAATGATCTGCAAGCAAAAATTTACATACCTTCAATGTGTAATGGAAACTTGAAAAAATGGTTATGCTCAGTGCTTTTTTTCTAAAAAAAAAAAAAAGGTGCCAGAACTCATACACGTCATACAACCCGCCTTGCCTTACAAGGTCCCATCCAAAAAAGATGCCGGAACTCCGTTCTGGGCATTCTATGAGAAAAAAAGCCCTGGCTTATGCTGGCAAGTTGAGGGCAGTGGAAAAAGGAAGGACAATATATAAAATGGAGGGAAGGATCTAAGAAGTTACTGGAATTTCCTTGGAAGTGCGTAGCTTATTATTATAGAGAGACAGTGATGATAATTTGTCCATGAAATCTAACTTGACATGATGGTTTCCAACTATCCAATTGTCACTGTATTCTATGTTGTAGCATAATTGTAAGGTAGCATAATGTGAGGTAATTATATATGTAGCCAGACAGATAGACAGACAAATGTAGCTTGGTTTTTATGTATACCTACAGCAAAGATATGTCTATTGATCATTCATCCATCCATCTCTGGTATGAAAATTGAGTACGTGGATTGGTACATTGGAAAAAAAATCTTCTATTCAGTATTACAAAGTACACCTTGAAAGATTTGGTTTTACAATTATGTTTCATCAAAGAACATAAAAAATGAGCTATCCGTATATTGTTGAATCAATTGTTCTCCTTCTAACAGAAGATCAATATTTAACAGAATATTTTTTATACTGGATCATATTCATTCATAATATTGCACAATGGTTCCCCAGACTCATTCCTAAACCTTTCGGTATAATCATTTACTGGAGTATAGCATATGACTAGCATCACCTATGAATTCCTATTCTTATATGTTCCCATGACAATTTAGATGACACAGTAATGTATGCCATAAATTCTAGCCCCTTTATTCATAGTTAATTCTGAATCTACACATCCATGCATGTATTCTTCAACCTTACTCCATAAATTCAGATTATTTTCATTCAGATCTTCACATCCTTCCTATTTCTCTTTGTTCCCTAAGTGTATTTGTTTTTATTTCTTTCATTTTATTAATTAATTCATGCTCTGTATGTCTTAAATAAATAAACTTTACAAGTCAACCTACAACTACAGATACATACATTGTACTGACACAATTAGTGTACCCTGTAATAATAATAACATTATTCTGGTTCTCTAAAAACTATTAGAAGCTAACCAAAGAGAGAAGCAACCTAGAACTAAGGAGAAACTTCCTGACGGTTAGAACAATTAACCAGTGGAACAACCTGCCTCCAGAAGCGGTGAATGCGCCAACACTGGAAGTTTTTAAGAAGAAACTGGACAGCCATTTGTCCGAAATGGTATAGGGTTTCCTGCCTGAGCAGGGGGTTGGACTAGATGACCTC
>NW_015387405.1:22313-33805 GCF_001527695.2 Protobothrops mucrosquamatus
AAAAAAAATCTTTTTCTTTAAATAAACATGTTACACAGCTGAAAATCCCAGGGCTATATTTATTCTAATAAATCAAAAGTCATTATGATAAAATTAAATGACAATTTTTAGTCTCATTTAATCTTCAAGAATGAAGTCAGATAAATACCTGTAAACAAAAATTTACTGAAAATACCTTTCTGTTTTCTATGCTAATCCATTATAGTGATAAAGTCATAATGTGTGTAAAATAAGATAAATTTAATGTTATACTGATATTTTGTAGAGAGTAATACAAAAAGAAAAACAGCATAGTATTGCATCATTTGGGTGTTTCCATATTAGACATTCACTAATATGGAATCACCATTTCTGTCATAATCAATAACTATATTTTGTCTTTGGCCATGCCAAATTGGCAAAATTGGGGAATTTTTAGGAATGTTTAATTGAATAGACGTGATGCTTTTGTCTGATGATTTGCCAGTCATCATGACAATTTGTATTATAATGAAAAAAATCATACAGATGTTAAACTACGGCAAAGAAGAAACCTGCATGTGAACTGTAAGGTATTATATAATTTGCTTTAAAATACAGAGAAGGGAAAGAAATTCTGTGAAATTTAATTAAAACTAAAATTTTATCGGTCTAAATTATGGCAAATTTAGCAAGTAAAATAATTTGTATACTATTTATTTTTTGTGATTTTGAATAGTTACAAATATACTGCTATTAATTTGCATTTCCATTTTAAATCACAATTATATCACATCTATAATAGATTATCCTCTGTTGGTATGCATAATTGTTTGCAATCTTTTGTAGAGAATGTTATGCTTAAATTATATTGAAATATAACTATTTATATTAATAAATATAATTAATAAATATCCATATCAATATAAATATTATCAACATTTCAATAGAGTTTTAAGTATGCTGGTATCTTTGTACTAATCAATCTCTCTCAACCTATCCTATCTCACAGAGTTATTGTGGAAAAAATAGGAGAAGTATTATGTATACAGAAAAAAATTGGTTCAATGAATTGATTACCTTCCACTGTTTAGTAAAAAGTATTGACCCTAGTGATTAAATTCAGACTTAAAGTACTTTGAGAAGATCATGCCCATGAATTTAGAGCAATACCTCTAAGAATATATGTTAAATAGCAATAAAAATATATAATTCAATTTTTCATTTTTTCTCTATGTTGCTAATTGTAATGGAAGTTTTAAAATTATGAACAAGATAAAAATAAATAGAATCTCCTTATACATATTGAGGTTTCAGCAGGTATGAACATGAAAAATTTTCAAGACCCATTAATTATTGACAGAATGGCTCTGGAAAATAAATTGACATAAAAAGGCTAGCAATTAGCAGATTGAGAAAGCCATGATTTTTCACATAATAAAAAGCCCAAATTATAACTTGTTTATTTGATTCAGACAATGCTCATAAAATTTACAAGTGGAGTTAGTGCCATAAAATAAATTATGTTGCTTAGCTTTCCACAAAATTGATGTACATGGTAGCAACTTTATTTACATAACATCCAATGTTCTTGTCAAATTGACTTTAACAAAACTTTTCTTTTCCTGGATTTCAAACCTACAGAAGTAAAAGATTAAGCTATAATTATATCTTCAGGTAACATGGATGCGATAACTCAGCTGTTAAAGATGCTGAGCTTGTCTCCTGGAGCTGACAGGCCAGGTTTGACACCTGGGAACTGTGTGACGGGATGAGCCCTGTTACTTGCCCCAGCTCTTGCCTACCAAACAGTTTGAAAGCATGCAAATGTGATTAGATAAATAGGTACCATTTTGGGGGGAAGGTAGCAGCATTCCATGTACCTCGTCCTATCGTCATGCTGGTCACATGATTATGGAAATGTCTTCGGACAATGCTGACTCCCTCAGACAAGAAACAGAGATGAGCACTGCTCCCTAGAGTTGGATATGACTGGACAGGGAAACCGTTACCTTTATGCCTTCAAATGAAAAAACAAATAACAATAGTACTTAGACTTATAAACCGCTTCATAGTGCTTTACAGTCCTCTCTAAGTGGTTTATAGAGTCAGCCCCAAACAATCCGGGGTCCTCATTTTACTGACCTTGGAAGGATGGAAGCTGAGTCAACCTTAATGACCCCTGAATAAAGATGGAATCCCCCACCCCCCCAAAAAACATCTCCTTTTAGTGGCCCCACAAAAGAGGATATTTTCCTCTCTAACTGTTCTTTTGAATCTTTCTTACATTACTAACAATCTATACAATGTAATCAAGGTCATACATTGTATAGATATGTATAGCTTGCTTGACCTATTTCCTTCCAATATGGTTATGTGGACAAATGGACAATCCAGACTTCATTTTGCTTCCCCTTTACTAACAAATTTTGAAGAAGTTTGTTTTAACAAGCTGGCTTTCCAGTAGGAACAATTACCGAGTAAACAAGTTGTAAATAAATAGAGGACAAGGTCAAACATTCTGACCTTGTCTATGATGTTTGTGCATTCCATTTATTTCAACCCTGATTCTCCTTACCTCCATCAACTGATTGTGCTAATGTGAAATAGAACTATACTCACAGTTGTCTCAGTGGGATTATGATTCTGCATGTGACTTTGGACCCTGCTTTATTAAGCTTCTAATCACATAGAGCCCTTTTCCATATTCACACAAACTTGAATACATCCAGATCACTTCATGAAGATTTAGAGAGCAAAGTGAGAGAAAAGACTATAGAGGTCAAGACCAATGTGGGCACTTCTAAACAGATGAAAGCATTTCCTAGGAATTAATTGTTACCATGCTCCAAAATAATTCCCAACTCTGCTTTCATAATTAATTGTTCTCTTATTTCTTCAAGTTTAACAGTCTAATTATCGGAGCTCCATCATTCAAAATGTAGCGTAAGACAGATTCCTCCAAAAAAATTCCTGTAATTACTTTGGGGGGGGGATTATAATGTTATTCATATTAGTAGTTCTTCTCTTTCTCTAAAGTATTTTTTTAAAAAAAGATAAAATATATATTCTGTCTTGTGTGGAGCATAATCCATCCTGCCTTTTGGCCCCTTGAATCACAGAGAACAATTGACCTGACATTACCCATGGCTTTTTAGCTGTGCAAAGGTTCACCACCTCACAGTTCAGTTTAACAACCTGATATACTGTGTGCATATAAGTTTTATCACCCAAGAACCATTTCTCTCTGCTCCTTGGAACTTTTGTGATAATCCCTGTATACCTGTAGGCTATGAGAAGACCTATTGCTTTTGCTAGAAAGATCTAAGATACTCTTTTAACCCTATTTTTCTTTGGGGGATCTGAAACACTTCCACAGAGTTTAATGAGAGCATTAATATTTTATTAAACATTTTTTATCAAAGCCAATTTCATTTAGTAGTTGTGCAGTGGCACTGAGAATGAACAAGCACTGAATTTTAAGTTGTTCAGAGAGAATACAGAAGATCTTTGCTTATAATATTCTTTGAATTAAACAAAAAGTACTTAACTGATGATACATTCTGTTTACAGACATCTCAGAATGTAACTTGTACACCACCAGGAGCTTTTTTCAAATGATTTTCTTTTGCTTTATTGTACTAGAATGATGTCACCTGAAGAAAGAACATCCAAACACTTCGGCCACTTTTGAAGCTTGGCTGATTTTTTCCTAGAAATCCCAATCAGCTTCTTTTGCTCTCTTTCATCCAATCATTGGTTGACATAATGTGGGAGGATTTATCACACTGAATAATATTTATGAGCCAAAGTTAAATTCTTTTCAGTCATGAGTCCTCTGAGAAAGACTTTTGATCGAAATATATCCATGCATGAAAAGAAGAACTGGCTGTTAAAAGAATGCTATTGAAAGAATAATAGAAAATGGATAATTAGATTGGAGAGGAAATTCTTCAGTGTCTTCAGTTAATAAACCAATAGTTTATGGACACTGTAAAGCAAGCTGCCTGACAAATAGAAAAAAGGGATTTTGTTTTTTCTACTCCTTTCCAAAAGGAAAGAAGGAAAGCAGCATGGAAAAATGAGATCAGCACATTACAATATAAAAAATAATTTCTGAAAAAATGACGTACATTTATATTACAGCTGTTTGCAATACATTAATATGATGGAAGTGCTACAGTGGCTTACAATTAACCACAGATTAGTAAGGATACATACTTGCTTGTTACAAGTATTGAAGATGCCTATGCACTGTGTTCAACTGTGACTATTTCTATTAGAAGTACCTCAGAATAATCACACACACACACAGACACAAAGAGAGAGAGAGAGAGAGAGAGAGAGAGAGAGAGAGAGAGAGAGAGAGAGATTTGTTATGTTAGCTGGACATATCAATTTCGATATTAGTTGTGATTATTTGATTGTGCAGTGATTAGTTGTAGTATTTTCCCCCCAAAGATAGCAAATGAGGAAATAAATAGGAAATGGAGCCAAAAAAGAGGGGGAGGGTTAAATCACAAGACCATGAGTTCAAATGCCACCTAAAGCATAAAGCTAACAGGGTGACCTTGAGCCTGTCTCTCAACCCTAGGAAGAATCAACAACTACTTCTCAAATCTTTCCAAGAAAACTGCAGGGACCTGTCCAGGCACTCAGCAAGAGCCAAAAACAGACTTAAAAGCAACACAAAAACAAACAAACTTGGGACTTCAAACTAAGAATGTGGGTTGGATTCAATAAAAAATCATGTAGTCATTAAAAAGTGTTCAGGTTGTTTTCTGTTGCTTCTACTTTCAAGATGAAAAATTGAATTCTCTCTCTTGATTTCCAAGGTAAGAATTGGTAGCAGAGTTGGACTCAAAGAAAAAACATTAAAAGGCTATGCTATCTCTAAGGCCACCTTTTTTCCCCCTGTAAATAAAAAAGGAAGAATTTAGACTCTCTTCACTTCTTGGATGACTTTTAGAAGACTCATTCTTTTGTTGGTTGAAAGATTGAAAAATTAAAGGAAAGTACCATATTAATAATCCAGTATTTTTCTGTGTGTTCCATTGGGTTATTTCTGTGAGACATATATTTGCATGAATATATTATAGTAGCTTACAAACCATTCTGCTTTGGAGTAAAGTTCATTATTCCACAATCTTATGACTGAGAATTTGTCTACACTGCTTTGAATTAGCTTCTTTTTCTTATTAAGTTCCATGAAAAAGTAAAAGCTGGTTTTTAACCTAAGTAATTCATCCTGAATAAATGCAGTGAATATAATAAATACTTGTCAGTAATTAGCACCAAGAACACATTATTCATCACACACACTGGCAGGCAAGGGAATCTTCCAGAAGTGTAATAATATTTTATTGTCATTCAGGTAATGAATCAAACAGAAACTGACATATGTAGAAGCTTCTTGAAAGATATTGTAGCCTATTGCTAACATTAGATATGTGGCTTGTCTGTTTTCTACAATTAGTTGGTGTACTAGCAGTGAAGAAAACCTAAGGATGTTTTGAGATCACTAGGTTATAATTTAAAAATTCACTGTCAGCGCACAGCACAACACTGGCACTTCTTGAAAAACAAGGACAAATATTTCCCAACTATAACCTACAAATAAAACTACTAGAGAACTTAGTTCAATCCTTATGTTTAAGAAAACGTGACTTTTACATACCTGATTACATTTCCAAGGCAATCTCTATGTACTGTTAGAGAAATAACAAAAAACTATTTTTGTCCTATTTACCAGTTACCTAGATTTCTGCATCTCAGATCTTTTAGACATAATTCCATATAATTGCAGATATTGTGCTGCAGTTCTCACTTCAAAAATGGTGTCAAGTTGACTGAAGTTTTGAACTATGTGATTAACTCGGTTACAAATAAATCTTAGAGCAGGGCAATCAATTTTTCTGTGGTTAAGGACTGTGGTTAACCACAGGGGGTGAAATATTGTCACATATTTTGGCAGGGCTACAATTTTCAAGAATTTCTCATGCTTCCAGCATTAAGATTTTTCAATGCCATTTTGTAACAACACTAACATGAAAGTGAAAGCAAAGAGTTGCTTCCTGAAGTTGTGGGTGCTCCTTTGCTGGAGGCCTTAAAAATATATTGAATAGTTATTTGTCTAGAATAGTATAAGGTCTCCTGCCTTGGTTAGGGGATTGCATTAGATGTCCTTCAAGGTCTCTTCCTGCCCTACAAATCTATGATTCGAAGGAAGTAAGGCTGTGTTCCCTTTCTTTTCTGTTTTAATGGAGAAATTGTGGGATAATTACTGTCATCTTGAATTCAGGTACATGTTCAACAGAAGTAAAAATGTTTCTATTAGTGTTTTGTTATTCTGTAATTTATTTCAGCTGAACATATTTGCATCCTCTCTACAGCTCTTAGCCAAACTAAGAAAGAAAGAGGGAGGGATTGTACAGAATTGCCTTCTTGTCCTTTGCATGTTACCTTCATTGCACAAACAGGGTTCTAGTTTATTACATGAAGCAGGAGAATGTTGAGTATACATCTTTCCTCTTTTCTTTTTTTCCATTTTCTTTTTTTGCTTTGCACTTTGTTCTGCTCTGTTCTGCTTTGCTTTGCTTAATGCGATTAACAAAAATTTCCAGAAGTTAACAACAAAATAAAAAAAACCCCAGCAAATAAATTTCATAATTATAGGTAGAAGATTACACGTCAGTGAGCATTGTGTCCTACAGGCTTGAAGAAGCTCCTAATAATATTAGAAGAATATCTGTTTACAAATGAATCCTCTGTCCTGATGTTATCTTCCATTACCTTACATCTGAGATTCTTTTTTCTTAACCTGAAGAATCTATGAACTCAGTTTCATATTTCCTGAACACCAAAAGGGATATTCTATCACTGAGATACTACTGTACAGTATCATGGTGCATAATAACAAAGACTGGTCAAGTTATTTAGCCATATGTGGTATCGATAGTAATTAAAAATAATAATGAAAAGTAAGTATCTGCAAGTATCTTTTCTCATGCCTGACACTACTGATACAACAATTAAAAATAACAAATTAACTAATAGTGCACTACTTTTTCAAAGCACCTGAAAGGAGTGGCTTATAACCATCTCATCCTTGTATCTGATTCAAAATTGGAATTGTAAGTTCTAGGTGGGTTCAAGAAGACTTTTGGAGACAGAGATCCCCCTCTTCCCCATAACTTAATTCAATACTGTTCAGTGAGCAATATTAAAATGAAGCATTAAGACTTGAAGCGAGTTGTGAGAAACAAACATTTGGTTAGTCTGCTCAGAAAATGGTGGCAGGTTGTTTTTTAAAACAAGCTTCATTCTATTTATATCAACCCTACAATAGTTATTGCATTACTGAGTTTTACAATATTTTTTTCCATGTTCCATCTTAATAGGAATTTAAAACAGAAATCATGTTTATAATGGTTGCAGCATCCCAGGGTCATGTGATTATCATTTGTGGCCTCCCCAGCTGGCTTATGTCAAGCAAAGACAATAGGGCAAGCTGGATTTGTTTAACGACCACATGATTGACTTAACTGCAGTGATTCACTTAACAACAATGACAAAAAAGCTCGTACACTTGGACACAACTCACTTAACAACTTGTTCTGTCCCCGTCCGACCCACATACCCAAACAGCCAGCCGAGGGTTAAAGACTTCTCCAGACACCACTTCACAGATAAGAAACTTGTCAGCAGCTCCGTAGCTGCCTGCCAAGACCTTTTACTCCAAGAACACAGAAACAAAAAAACAATACACACAGTTTAAAGCCACAGCAAACTACTTCGCCAGAGATTCAGCTTTTGTCCGTCACAGAGGTCCAAATGGCCACCACCTCCCTTTTATAGCCTGTGGGGTGTGGTCCAGTGACTCAGCTTAATCTCCTTTTCTGCTGCGCACGCTTGTCGCTCCTATGCTGGCGTGGATCCAGCCCCAACTTCTCTTCCTCACTATCCGAAACACCTGGCTCCTGGCCAATCTCAGAAACATCTGGCTCCTGGCCAATCTCAGAACCACCTGGCTCCTGGTCAATCTCTTCTCCGTCGGGAGACACCTGAGGTCTTGCCAAAGAGGAGGATCCTGGAGAGGGAGGCCTGGCCATCTCCTCTCCTTCATGTTCGGAGCCTTCTTCCTCCGATAAGAGGGGCTCACAAGACGAAGCCACAACACAACTGCCTTGCTTAGCAACAGGAATTCTGTTCCCAATTGTAGTAATAAGTTGAAGATTACCTGTATATTATTTTAATTTTAAGGACAAAAAGGTCTGGGTGTTAATGTGGACTTTTTTTAGCATGATGAAGATTGTTTCCAGATGGAAAATATACCATAATGTTTTTAGGATATATCTGGATAAATTAAGGAGTATATCTCCTTTTAACTGTAGAGGCAATGCACATTCTCAATTGCATATTTAGCCAAATTGGTTATTTTTTTTTTTATCTTAAAAAGTTCAAATTACATTCTGCTGCAGGCATAGAACTTCCTATTCAAATGACAAATGTCCCCACTCAGATATCTGAAAAACTCACTTATTAGCTCTTTTATCTTACGTCAACAAATAATCATGCAATCTCAGTGGGGAAGGAGGAGAAGGGGAGAAATGGAAGCATGGTTCTGAGTATGTGCCTGTGTTTTGAAGACTACTGCCAAATATTGCATTAGCTGGATTGAATAAAAACAAGTTGTTTGCTGTTAATGTTGCTATTATACAGAGGCAAGAGATAGCAAAGCTCAGAAGAACAAAGAAACATCTACAAAGATTCAGTAATGGAATATATGGTTTCATACATAATAGAAAATCAGACTTATCTCCCTATCCATCTGTGATTATCAACAGTAATGTAGCATTTCATAATATCAGGCTGCATGTTTTTACAGGAGGAAGAATATTACAGTCAGGGATAATGCACTATTAAGAGCTTTCCAATGCTGTTTTCCATTCATCAAAGGGTTTAGCCTATTTTTCATTCTGCACACATACACAAACACACACACACATGTGAGTGTGTGTGGATATGTATATCTAAACAGAATATTGTCTACATTCAAATTCTATAGGCAGGTTATCTGAAATCCTTACTTTTTTGGAGAAATAGTCATATTTAATTTGAGCAGTGGCTTGTCCTTTTAGGACTATGTAAAACTGTTATGGCAAGTTCAAGAAGAGCATTTAGAAAAAGTATTTCACACAATTAAGATATGCATATGCGTATGTTATTAATTCTATCACCAATAGCATGGTGCAAAAATTATTATATACATATTGTACAAGCGATGTCAAACATATTTTATAATTTAGCTTTCATGTCTTGCTTATGTTTTATCATGACTCACAGGAATATTTCTCTTATATCTTCTTTGAGCTTAAACTTAGAATGTGTGGGAGAAGATTATATATGTGCTTGTTCATGTCGCAAACATGGAGCTATTTATTTGTCTAAATTCTAGACTGTCCGCCTCCAAAAAATAAATAAATAAATAAATAAATAAATGTGGGCATGTAGGAAGTACAGTATATTATAAACTTATTTAATAGGTTTCAAGTTTTACAGCCAATTGTGTAATGTAAATATAATTCTGCCTCCATATATCCAAAGGTGAAGTGGGTTTTCTAGATTACTGTGATACTCAAGGTATTGAGTACTGTGCAGTACTGTGCAGTACTGTGATACTGCAAATAGAGAAACAGAGACCAAGTCCAACTCTTTCACAACTCTGTGAGCCTAATTTTTCTGGCAGTGACTTTGGCAGTGACTTGGCATCATATGGACAGGACAGAAGTAAAGCAAATACAGTATATGTGATCTATTTATACCTATATATGTTTATGCTGCCCTTTAATTTCAAACAGATCTCAGTGTATCAACAGCTTCAAATAAGAGTCATCCTCTAGACATTAGGGTCAAATTTGCACTTTACATTGAACTGAGCCCCTTACTAAATATTATGTGGCTCATTTTGAATTGTACCTATCAGAATGCTAGTTGTTTTGAAGCTTCCAAATCATTTTCAAGATCATTCCATTTATAACATGTAAAAGTAATTCAGGTAGTACATCATTGCAAAACTATCCCTATTCAGAAGTAATTGCAGCTAATAATCCACAGAAAGCCAGCAAAATGACTCTCGGGATAAAGGTGAACCGTGGACAATCTCTAAACTGTAATATTAGTATTTTGGGTGAACTTCAGGACTATTCAGAAATAGAAGTAATACCTTTTTCCTGCACTTGAAACCCAGAGTCTCAATCTCAGTATCTTTGTTATTTAAAAATTCATAATTAAGACTCAGTAAAAATTTTGATTTGTGTTTCAATAAGAAACTGACATATTTTGGAAATCTGCCCCTTAAAAAGAATTACCAGCATCTAAGTATTAACACCTCATTAGCTTAAGGTGACTTAGATTACAAGGTAAAACAGCATGGAAAACGTCATGAAGATAATTCATACTAATATTTTAGATGATCTCAATGGCTTTTCATAAGAAGCATCAGTCTTGAGAGTCTCCTTAGGCTCAGTAGAAATATGTTATACTACAACCTTCTAAAACTGATTATGCAATAGAAGAGCAATAAGATCTCAATCTTCTAGTATCTCTCCTGAAAGAGATAATCCATTAGGCAACCAAGTCAGGTCTGATACTTGATTAATATGAGACTAAATAATCTGATTCATCTAAGAATAAGTTCCTGGACATTGAAATATCTTGCTGAAAAATGAATATTTTGTTGGACTTCATCTTTGCATGCACAGTCTTTTTGAATTTATATACCTATTGACCAAGAGGTCAATAGATATAGATGGAGAGGGAATCTATACTTTTATCACTTTTGTTTGTCCACTTGATTTACTTTGATATTTTTTTTTTTGCATGACTCTTCATTACTATTGGCTTGGCAGTATTCCCAGGGTTTCTATCACTTCCTTTCTCATTTCAGTCCTCTTTCTTGTCACACTACCCAGTTCATATTATTTCCTGGTTTATGCTCTCTTTGTAAAGAAGGTAGGTCTGCAGAAGATCCTTAACTACAGTTAGACTTAAACACGTTAGGTTTTTCTATTATCATGTTATTTCTTAAATAGTTTTTTTTCTGTGAAGCTATCATCCTCAAGAGCATACGTCAGGTTATATTCCTAACTTTACTATTTCTCTCCCATCATTGTTTCTGCTGTATAGCAATAGCATTTAGAGAGTGCTGTAAAGTACTGTGGAGCAATATATAAGTCTAAGTGGCTTACAAATGCCATCATATTGCCCCAACAATCTGGGTCCTCGTTTTATTTATTTATTTATTTATTCAATTTTTATCCCGCCCTTCTCCTTACGGACTCAGGGCGGCTGACAGCCTTATAAAACAGATACAACAATAAATACCCAATTTAAAACCAAATTAAAAAGAAATATTTACTATGGCCTATATAATTAAAATTTCTCTTAAAACCCCACTAAAAATTCCCTAGGCCAATCCCGCTTGTTGGAAGAGCCATGTCTTTAGGGCGCGGCGGAAGGAGGGGAGATCCGGG
>NW_015387405.1:36081-44545 GCF_001527695.2 Protobothrops mucrosquamatus
TGGAGACCGAGTAGAGTCCTGAGGACCGGAGCACCCGCAAGCTTGTAAGCAGCGTGTGCGTGCTCCCAGAACCCGATATGGTCCTCTGCTCCCGCCATATCTGCCCCTCCCACTGACCGTACTGATCACACCACCCTCCCTTAGCCCCCCAACCTCCCCCCTCACCATTCTAATGCCGCGTCCCTCAGACATGGCCGACTGATCTTGGAAGGATGGAAGGCTGAATCAACTTTGAATTGGTCAGGATCAAACTCCTGGCTGTCGGCAGAGTTAACCTGCAATACTGCATCCTAACCACTGTGCCACCATGGGACATATAAAAGACTTTTGTATGGCCTTTCTTCAAGACCAGAAATAAGCAATCTGATACTCTCCACACATTTCAAACCAGGAGTCTTCAAACTTGGCCCTTTTATGACTTGTGGACTTCAACTCCCCGAATTCCTCAGCCAGGCACACAGGCTGAGGAATTTTGGGAGTTGAAGTCCACATGTCATAAAAGGGCCAAATTTGAAGACCCTTGAACTAAACCCTCTATTATCTTTTTTTGATTAGCTGAGCTGGCTGAAACTTGATAGAAGTTCAAGAAGTCCAGAATATCCAGAGAGTATAAGATTGCCTTTTATTGTCACTACTGCTTCTTGTAAATCACAAGTCATCCAATTTATAATTACATTTCTTCAGGATTTGTATCTACAAACTCTTTCTTATAGTCTGGGATAAGTGTCTCTAGAAAGTGAATGACTGAAATCAAATAGTTTCAGACCACATCACTGTAAGGTAGTCAATAGCTTTAATTTTTGTTTTACTATAATTAGAGATGTGTCTAAAGAGAGACAGAGCCATGCATAGTAATCTGATTGGTATTGGTAATAGATATTTCTTTTGTCTCTGCTTCAATTATCATCAAGTACAGTGTCATTTTTATTTTATTTTTTATTTGAGGAAGAGATAAGTGCAGGAATTAGAGAATGTGTGGTCCACCTGATATTTCTGAGTGTCATTTTTATATTATTTTTTTTATTTGAGGAAGAATTAAGTGCAGGAATTAGAGAATTTGTGGTCCACCTGATATTTCTGAGTGTCATTTTTATTTTATTTTTTTATTTGAGGAAGAATTAAGTGCAGGAATTAGAGAATTTGTGGTCTACCTCATACTCCTGAGTCCCCATGTCCCCATCATAGGACTTGAGATTTCAACCAATCTGAATTTTTAAGGAGACTGAATACAAATGAACACATAAATTGTAATATAATTATATTTTACTTTGATATATTTTCCATATTTTGCAGCTGGTTGCCTACTCTAAGAAAAGATCAACATGAATATTAAATTGAGTTGTTTAGATTAAACTTAATAAAAAAATATAGCTTAGAGTAAAAGGCACTCTATACATATTTGGTGAAGGAAGATAAACAGTAATGGAATACTTTATCTCCTTTCTTTATAATACAGTTTAGTATAAAGTTGAATGAAATATATTTTATTCTTTTGACACAAACTAGAAAAAGTAATCATGCTAAGCCCTAGCTGGGGTCCAATACTTTGAGTTCAAATAAATACCTACACACAACTGCATCCGTATGAATACATATGGATAAATAAAGTCACTTATGAAATACATTGCTACAGTATTTATGTTTTATGATCTAGATATTAGAAGTAAAGTAGTCAAGATTCTATCTGAATTTGACATCAAAAAAGATGGAACAGATATGATTGAAATTTCAAAGAATCATAGAACTGTGAAGTTCAACCCTATCTATAAATAATTCACAAAAATTACTCAATTCATAAGATGTGGCTATTTAGCCAACATAAGTGAAGGACAACCTGTAATCTCCACTGGTAGACTGTTCCACTATTGTATAAGTCTTACACAAGTTTTTTCCTTATACTGTATATAAACAAAATCTAAGTAGTTGCACTTTAGTTCTAGTCCTATGGGGGGGGGAAATGAATGCCTATGAAATTTATCACCATTTTCCATATGACATTCTTTTATGGAATTGAATGTTGAAATTATTCAAGATTCAGAAGAATCACAAATTTCTCATAGGCTATAAAGGAAAGTATGAACACATTTTGGACATAACGAGGCAAAAATAGGAGGGAAAGTTAAGATGAATTTACTCAGCAAAGATTTATCTGGACATTTTCAAGGAACAGATTTTTGACTATTTTCCCAATATCTTTGATAAGGATAAGAGAGCAAGGTTAAGGAGAGGATAGCACAGCATCCTCAAAATTGTCCACTGAAAGGTGCAAAAGAGCCAATGCAGAAAATAAGCAATTGAATTTAAAAATAAAAAAAACATTCAAAAGCTGTGATAAATCTTGATAAAGATAAAAAAAACCATCACCTTATGACCCAAATCTGTTTTTTCAAAAGACAAGTGAACTTTCTTGATTTTTTTCTTTGAAATGTTTCGTTTCTTATCCAAGAAGCTTCTTCAGTTCTAACTGACTAGTGGGGAAGATGACTCTTCTTCTGAATCAAGATGCAAATGGGTGTGGAACCTTCTTGGGACAGCTGAAAAGATTGTGTTGTAAATAGGAAATAGGTGTTGTCATATTCCTCCCCCTCTGTTGAGGAGAGATAGGTGTTGTCCTATGTCCCCCTCCCTCTCTCAAGATTCCACTCCTGTTTTCATTCTAAGCCAAAATTATAAAGCCAAAAACATAGCAATGATATCATTTTGTTTTTATTGATTGATTGATTGATTGATCACATTTTAAAATCTCCCCAAACAGGTCCAGATCATGATCTTTTTAAATTGTTTGATAGGCTTTATGTCATTTGTCAATAATGAGTTTGGAATCATTTCCCATACTAATATATTAGTAGAAATAGTACTTTTTAGAAAGTACATACTGTCATATAATCCCCCCTTTTTAAATTGACATACGCAGGAGTTCATAAAATGGAAGCTATTTTGGTGAGGCCTACATGTTTCTCTCTCTGGGGCTTTTAGCACAATGGGAGTCCAAAATATATTAATCTCCATTTTTAATTCAGTTGCGCTGATCTTGTTTATGCAGGATTAAACTCTGCCCTATTTTAGGCCAATGGACTTCTTTATTTTAATAGTCCTTTTAATGTGAGAGCAGGCCCTTTTAAAACAAGTATTTTAAAATAAATTGTGATGGCTTTGTGATTCAGATTTCAATGAATTATAAATTACTTTGGAAAGCAAAGATTATTTCTTTCATACTTATTTGTGAAGTGTTTCTGAATCACCTTTCCACAAGAAAGGGCCTCTGAGGTAACTTACAGTTTAAAATTTTATAATAATTTTAAAATGTTCAAAAGCATACACAAGACTCTAAAACATAAAATAAAATAAAATTGCTGATAAAAAATAAGCTCAACCTGTCCACATATTTCCCTTTTTTTGAGCTAAGTTTGTTGCTTTTAAAATCTTCAATAGCAGTAACATTATTCAAACAGGCTGTCAGTTATTATAATGAATGTCCAGCTAACCAAAGAAAATAAAAGGGAATACATAAAGGAATATATTGATTACATTGGCACAGTATGAAATTTACTTTTCTTTGGAAGCCTACTATAAAAAAATTCTGTAGAACTAATACCTATCAGTTTCATTTTTATGAAAGTAGTAAGCGTGTGTCCATGTTTAAACATAAAAAAGAATATTGTCACAAGTCCTGAAATACAGGTAGTCCTTGACTTACAACCACAATTGAGCCCAAAATTTCCATTGCTAAGCAAGACCACTGTTGGGTGTGTTTTCCCCCATTTTATGACCTTTCTGGAAAGTTCTTAACTGAATCACTGCAGTTAATTTAGTAACACGAACTTAATCCAGCTTCCCCATTGACTTTGCTTGTCAGAAGGTTGCAAAAGGGAATCACATGATCCCAGGACACTGCAGCCGTCATAAATGTGAGTCAGTTGCCGAGTGTCTGAATTTTCATCACATGCCCATGGAGATGCTGCAATGGTCGTATGTGTGAAAAACAGTCATAAGTTACTTTTTTCAGTGTTGCAATTTTGAACGGTCACTAAATGAACTGTTGTAAATTGAGGACTACCAGGACTATTACACCTTGGAAAATATCCCTTCACTACAGACTTCCTAGTAGCACAATAAATGTACATAGCTGAAGCCATATCTCCATATGGCTTCAGTTATGTACATTTATTGTGCTACTAAAATATGTGTTGTTTTTTTCCCAAGAGCTACAACATCTCTGCTTAGTCATTGATTAAATTAATGCTGACAGAATGGCACTATTTTTTTAATATCTTCATTTTAAATGTAGATTCTGACTTTGACTTTCACTTGAGATGGATAGTAATTCATTTACATGTTGGATTAATTTTGCTCAGAGTACTGAACAAGTAAAGAAGAGATTAATGCTAGAGAGGAAGGCAATGTGGAGTAGACAAGATAATGAAGTATAGAGATATTTCTAAATAAAGTTGAAAATAATTGAAAGTAACTCCTTTTAGCTTTTTCTAAAGACTGATTTTTTGCTGGACTTTGAGAATAAATAAGAGGAGGAAAATAGATAACGCTGTGGATTAGAAGAGTAATTATGGAATGCAAGAAGAACCAGTTGCTTGCTCTTGGCTGAAGTAAGAATCTGCCACAAAGAAGAGGGGGTCAACTGATTTTCCAAAGCATCAGAAGACAAGACAAGAAACAATGGATGTAATAACAATAATAACAATAATAAAGTTGGAAGGGACCCTGGAGGTCATCTAGTCCAACCCCCTGCTCAGGCAGGAAACCCTATACCAATTCAGACAAATGGCTGTCCAGTCTCTTCTAAAAAACTTCCAGTGTTGGAGCATTCACCACTTCTGGAGGCAGGTGGTTCCACTGGTTAATTGTTCTAACTGTCAGGAAGTTTCTCCTTAGTTCTAGGTTGCTTCTCTCCTTGCTTAGTTTCCACCCGTTGCTTCTTGTCCTGCCTTCAGGTGCTTTGGAAAATAGCTTGACTCCCTCTTCTTTGTGGCAACCCCTGAGATATTGGAACACTGCTATCATGTCCCCCCTCGTCCTTCTCTTCATTAAACTAGACATACCCAATTCCAGCAACCGTTCCTTGTATGCTTTGGCCTCCAGTCCCCTAATCATCTTTGTAAACTAATGTAAACTAATGTAAACTAATCAAGGAGAGAAGCAATCTGGAATTAAAGAGAAACTTCCTAACAGTGAAAACAATTAACAAGTGGAACAGCTTTCCTTCAGAAGTTGTGGGTGCTTCATCACTGGAGGTTTTTAAGAAGAGACTGGACAGCCACTAGTTTCAAATTGTATAGATTCTATTCTATTCTATTCTATTCTATTCTATTCTATTCTATTCTATTCTATTCTATTCTATTAATTATATTATATTATCAATTGCTAGGTTCAAGTGATAATAATGATTTGTGTTTTCAAGTCAGTATTGATTCCTGGATAAGTCCCTGCAGTTTTCTTGGAAAGATTTTGGATGGCTTACCATTGCCTCTTTCCTGGGGCTGAAGGGGAGTGACTGGCCCAAGGTCACCTAAATCTCTTTGTACCTGAAACAGGACTAGAATCCATGGTATTCTGGTTTCTATCCTGATGCCTGAACCATTACACCAAACTGACTTGTTTATTATTTAGCAAGTTGAAATTCATATATTTTTGATATATAATGGGGGCAGATGATTGACTAGGAAAAAGCTATGTTTGGCCACAATAAAGGAGGCAAAATGCACAAAGAGAACTAAAATGATGGATGGATAGGATCGCTGCAAGGATCGTGGAAGAGGTATAGCTTATTTCCAAGGGCAGGATGAAATGATGGATGATTGTGCACACAATTGCCAGAGGCTGGCTCTAACCTGATCACATCTATTATTAGAAATTGGTTTCTATGAATTTTCATGTTTTCTTTCTTACATTAATTTTGCAATCATTAAATGAGCTAGCATTCTTGTTAAAATATGTATTTTTTATCATTTTGTATTTTATTTCTTTGTAGATAAATGGGAAATTAAAATTAACTGCATAAATAATAAGCATATGTGTATGCATTTGCACATTTTTCTCTATAGGATACTTATTATTTTATCTATACATCCATAGAGATAGATATCTATGGAACAAGTTTGTCAAATGAGAAAATTGAATCCATTGATGTAAATAAACATCAAATAAAAATTATCTACGAATGGATTTTCTGCTCTTAATTCAATGTAAGTCATTTGAAATCTGTTTTTAACTTGCATGACAATTGTAGGCACAATCCATTTAGGGTAAAACAGATTTTATTTGACTTGATATGACCATGATGTTTTAGTTGTTCTAAGGTAGTTCTAACCCTATCTAGTCAAAATTAGTACTTGTTATTTGGAACCTACATATTAAGGCTATTTGATATAGGATGGATGTGCACTATGAAACAAAAAATAAAAAAATACATCCACTACAAAATTACCGACATGGTACTTTTAACACCAATTTACAACTAATTGAGGTCAAACTTAGAATGACAGGAAGGAGAGCAAACTTATTCAAGTGGAATTCAGTTGGGAGTCAAATACTTAAATATTTTAAACTCAAGCCTTTAGCCATGTATGCTTCAAGAGGCAGAGTTGTGCAATTTAGAATTAAGTTTCTACTGAGAAGGAAATCTTTACTGGGTTAGAGAAAGAAATAGGGAAAAAGTATCCTCCCTGAATCAGCAGCACAGCAGCACAGGGATGATGGAAACTCATCATGCTGGTGATAGGGCCCAGAACTCTTCATAGCTAAGCACAAGCACAAGGCTGGGATAAAAGGTTCAGGGACCTTTAGCTAAATGGCCTAGGTAGATACTGTACGAGAGTGGAACAGCAAGAACGTGAGTACATTTTATGAGGCAATGAATCATATCTTGCATCAAACATTTTAGCAGCTCCTGGATTTCTCAAGAGATGCTGAACTTTTCTTGATCACATGCTTGGAATGTCCTTTTACTTGAAAATGTATGAAGATAATATCATAATAGAGCCATCATCTCATTTTATTTACCAAGAGAGACCACATCTTTCTGGCTATAGCCTGAGATATAAAGCATCCTTCTCAGTAGAATTCTGCTTGGTGGAATAGCTTTGACATCATATATCTCACAGGCCAATATATAATGAGTTCAGTTCAATAATCAGACAGAGATAGATAGATATTCATTTATTCACTCTCTCNTGTGTGTGTGTGTGTGTGTGTGTGTGTGTGTGTGTATCTTCTTCTATGATCAGGGCCTTGAAGAGGGTAAATGAAATCATGGGCTAAGTTATCAGACATGTATATGTCCAGAAGGGTCTCTCAAGGTAAACAGGCCATGATGGATACCCCAGACTAACATAAATCACATCTGCCAATCTGCATTGAACCAGCATAGCAGATTAGGGTCTATTCCTTCCACATGCCAATACAATAGCCCTCATTCCTTGGGGGTCTAGGGCAACTACCCATGGCAGCAGAAAGGCCTGCCCGAAGGCAGAAGGGTTAAATAATGCTGTCTTTGGACATAGTAACAGTCAACATTCAAACAATAAGAACAGACACTCGACTAGAAGAACTGCTGATTGAACACAACAATATGCATTCGGATATCATTGGATTATGTGAAACACAACAAAAAGAAAATTTAGTTGAACTTCATAGGATTGGGCATTTACTCTACACTAGAGGAACCAAAGATGGACGATGTGGCACAGTTGGTTTTCTCATCAACCAAAAGCTGAAATATTTTGTAGTAAAATTTGAAGGTACATCAGACAGAATAGACCAATGCATCATTCAATTGAACAAACAATATAAGCTTCAAATCATCCAAGCTTATGCACCAACAATAAGCTATAGTGATGATGAGGTTTTATGATGATCTAGCCCATCTTCAGGACAAAGAAAAATGCCAAAACAAAATACTAATGGGTGACTTTAATGCAAGAATAGGAAGAACAATAGCTGGAGAAAAAGCAACTCACCCATATGGAAGTAGTGAACGAGGTAATAAAAATGACATAGTAGATTTTTCTGAAGGACAGGAACTTTATATCATGAACTCATTTTACAAGGAAAAAGCTAGCAGAAAATGGACATGGAAGAGTCTATCTGGGTACACAAGCAAAATTAACTACATCATGTCAAGTGATAAAACCATATTCTGTGATTGTACTGTCATCAATCATTTTAACATTGGAAGTGACCATAGAATGGTACAAGCTAAAGTGAAAATAGACTGTTGAAAAGTGCATATGAAAATGGTAAATGGTAAAATGAGCTGCCCGGGGTAGGAGTTGAGTTCCCGAGTCGTCCTATATGGACGATGTAGGTGAGAACTCCTCCGGAGCCCCGAGGATTCTCCGCGATCCAGGACGCCTTCGCTTCGGCGAAGCAAGAAACCGCCGCCGCCGCTGCAACTTGAAGTTAACTTGTGAGTTTACTTGTAAGCAGACGAACCAACTTTGGAAGTTTG
>NW_015387405.1:46359-59645 GCF_001527695.2 Protobothrops mucrosquamatus
TTGGGTATTTGAAGAACTAATTAAATGAATAATTTTTATTAACACGGAGGAGATGGATTGCTTAAGTTTAGAGTTTGGAGTTAGAGATATTAATATTTGTTTACTTGTAGTTGAATGTTAGCCTAGGTTTGGTTTGGGAAGTCTGGGGGGTAGGGGGATGGGATAAATCATTGTGTAATACTTGTGATGTATTTTTTTTTGTTTATGATAAAAACAATAAAATTCTATATTGAAAAAAAAAATGGTAAAGACATCACAAAAAACAAAAATAAAGAGTGATAAACTGTTAGAGGAGAACAGCAATTTGGAGATTAATCTGTCAAATTGCTTTGTTCTATTGTAAGATTTGGAAGAGATGAACATTATAGACCAAAATGAACAAATAGTCTGCAATGTCTATAATACCACTGGAAAAACACTTGGTACAATCAAAAATCTCTGATGAAGCTATTGATTTAATGAAAAAATAATGGACAATGAAGAAGTTTCACAAATAAACTGGAGTACATTGGACTTTGCAAGACCATAAGAAAATGTATCCAAGAAGAAGCACATCAGTTTTGACATGAATCTTGTGAAGAAGGCAATTGAAGAAAACAAAGGGATTAATAGAGCAAAATGCAAGGTTATAAATACAAGAAAGAAGGTTTTTTTCATTAAAAGATGAAGATGGCTTTGTGTGTAGAACAAGACAGGAAATGTTAGAAATAATTGCAAAATTCTATTCAGAGCTATATAAAGATCAAGATCGCTCAAAAGTAACATCACCCATGAAAGAGAAAATGCCAGATATCCTAGTGGCAAAGCTTCAGGAAATGATTGGGTTATGGTTGAAAAGCTGAAAGCTGGTGGTCACAGTTTACACAAGATACTAGCAAAACTATACTCAAGATGCCTCAGGGAAGGAAAAATACCTGATGCATGGAAAAATGCTGAAGTGATTCTTATACACAAGAAAGGGGCCCAAGATGATTTAAAGAACTATTGCCCAATAAGCCTTCTTTCAATCACCTACAAGGTTTTCACCAAGATAATAGCAAAAAGAATATTGATAACATTAAATGAAGCACAGCCAAAGGGGCAAGTAGGGTTCAGAAGTGGCTACAGCACAATGGACCACATCCAGGTTGTTCAGCAAGTCACTGAAAGGCACAACTAGTGCACCATGCTTTTCTACATGGCTTTCATTGACTACGAAAAGGTGCTTGACTCAGTATTCCAGCAAGCAGGAATTAATGCATTGCTCAACCAAGGCGTAGTCACTGCTTACATAAACTTACTACAATCAATATATGAAAAAACAATGGCGACAATTTGCCCTAATGATCTTAAAATAGAAATCAATATAGAACAAGGTGATACACTATCATCTATCCTTTTCTCAGCTGAAGAAGTATTTCACAAACTAGACTGGGCAAAAGATGGGATAAAAATCAATGGCATCTATGTACATCACTTAAGATTTGCAGATGATGTTGTTCTCTTCTCACAAGACCCAGAAGGGCTACAAAGACACATACAAGAGCTGCATGAAGCAGGAGAACCATTTGGCTTCAAAATAACCCTGAAAAAGAGTCAGATTATATTTAATAAATTCATTAAAGAAAAAAAAATATCTGGAGAAGAACTAGACATACTATAGTAGACCACTACATATATCTTGGCCAACAGATCTCAATGGAAGACAATGCAATGAAGGAAATTGAACAGCATGTTAAATGTGTTTGGCAGGCATTTGTCAAGCTAAGCATAATTTTCAAGAACAGCCTCCCCCTGTGCCTGAAGAGAAAAGTTTTTTATCTGTGTGGGCTACTTACTCTAGCATATGTCGATGAAACATAGATGCTAACCTCACAATCGATGCAAAAGCTACGAATGGCGCAAAGAGCCATGGAAAGATACATGCTCGGCATTACAAGACAAGATAGAAAGACCTGCACATGGATTAGAGAACAAACAAAAGTATACGATATCATCAAGAGAGTAAAAAAAATTGAAATGGAAATGGGCTGGTCACATAGCAAGAAGAACTGATGGCAGGTGCACAAAGACAGTCATAGAATGGATCTCACTTGATAAAAAGTGTCCATGAAAGAGACCTAAAACAAGATGGATCAACGACATTAGCACTGCGGGCCCAATTGGCAAAAGAAAACTCAGGACCATATACAGTAGAAACATGCGGAAGAGGCCTTCATCCTGCAGTGGATAGACAATGGCTAAGATGATAATGATGAAGAAGATGATGATATACATACACATAGAGAGTATATGTATGTATGTATGTATGTATGTATGTATGTATGTATGTATGTATGTATGTATATGTATGTGTGTGTGTGTGTGTGTGTTGAAGTCTGAACTCAGGTTTCCTTATTTTCAGCATGCCTAAATCATGAACATTCATTTTAAGCCTATATGAAGTCATCTTTATAAATAGATTGAATAAGAATAAGAGAATATGCAAAGCTATTATACCAGTTTGGCCTAGTGGTTAAGGTACCAGGCTAGAAAATGGGAGACCATGAGTTCTAGTCTCACCATAGCCATGAAAGCTAGCTGAGTGTCCTTGGGCCAGTCACTCTCTCTGAGCCCAACCCACCTGACAGAGTTGTTGTGGTGGGGAAAATAAGAGGAGGAAGGTGTGTTAGATATGTTTGTCATGTTATTTGTAAAAATAATAAAGGTGGGAGACAAATAAATAAATAAATAAATACGCATTTAAACTATGTGCTGCATGAATATCCTCATATTGTATGTGCTGCAGCTGCCAAAACACAGTGCTAGGCTGCATTAACAGAGGGATAGAATCATGATCGCGTGAAGTGTTAATACCACTTTACAATTCCTTGGTAAGGCCACACTTGGAATACTGCATCCAGTTTTGATCACCACGATGTAAAAAAGATGTTGGCACTCTATAAGGAGTGCAGAGAAGAGCAACAAAGATGATTACGGGACTAGAAGCTAAAACATATAAAGAACAGTTGCTGGAATTGGGTATGTCTAGTTTAATGAAGAGAAGGACTAGGGGTGACAAGATAGTAATCTTCCAATATCTCAGGGGTTGCCACAAAGAAGAGGGTGTCAAGCTATTCTCCAAAGTATCTGAGGGCAAGACAAGAAGCAATGGATGGAAACTAATCAAGGAGAGAAGCAACCTAGAACTAAGGAGAAATTTCCTGACAGTTAGAACAATTAATCAGTGGAACAACCTGCTTCCGGAAATTGTGAATGCTCTAACGCTGGAAGTTTTTTAAGAAGAGACTGGACAGCCATTTGTCTGAAATGGTATAGGTTTTTCTGCCTGAGCAGGGGGTTGAAATAGAAGACTTCAAAGGTCCCTTCCAACTCTATTATTGTTATTGTTATACATTGGATTGTTTTCCATTGGAAAGACCCAGGACATTTCTATAGCACCTACATATCACAAGTGATGTGTGTAATTCACATCATTCATATGATGTGAATCGCATGATAACATCATAATACAAGCAATTCTGTCCATGTGCATGCATCATCTATGGGAACATCTTAAACTAAATGTGTCTTTTTCTGAGTTCATATGCCAATAATGGAAGGCAGCCACAGCATTTTCCCTCCCAAAAAAAGAAATGGTTGCACCGATAGGTGCTTCACATAAACCCACAATGTTCTGGATTCCAAAACTTTAGAGTTACAAAATATAAGAGCAAAAAAAAAAAAAAAAAAGGATGAAGATCAGAAATATTTCATCTATGAAATATGATTTTTTTCTAGTTTCTTAAACACTAAGTGTTTAGATATCTGGGATTAAATTTATTAAATTAATATGCTTCCGAAAGGAGTTCCACTCCCTACTACCGTGGTGGCGAACCTATGGCACGCATACAGAGGTGGCACGCAAAGCCATCTCTGGTGACACGCAAGCCATTGCTGGGGCGAGCTGCTCCCTCCTCCTCTCCGTGCATGCGCAGCGTTCCGCAGAGCTGCGCATGCACAGCTCTCCGCACATGCACAGTCTGGGAATAGGCAAGAGGCTATAAAGGGAGCAACTTTCGGTGGAAGCAGGCACGGAAAAGGAGGCAGCAGCCCTATGTGCGTTCCCATGCGTGAGCGTGCCCCTGCCCTGCCAGGCAAGCAGAGCCGCGGCATCTTCGACAGAAGAGCGCAGGCAGGCAGCGGAAGGCACGAGGAGCCCCAATCCCAGCACAGCCCCTCCTCCCCCCCTCGGAAGAGCTGCGGGACTCAAGAGCCTCCCCCCATGCCCCCCACCTGCTGAGCAAGATGCCCACTGCCCCACCCACCAGAGCAACATCGAGCTGGCCACGCCCACCACGCCCACGCCCACCCAGTCTACCATTTCCACCATAGCCACGCCCACCCGGCACCCAGTGATACGTAAGTGGGATTTGGGTTGCAGTTTGGGCACTTGGTCTCTAAAAGGTTCGCCACCACTGCCCTACTACATCATTTCCTAACTTATAAGACCAAATGGGGGGAAAAAAGGAAAATCTCACATTTCATGTTACAGATCCTGTATATTGCTGAAACAAACAAATTCATCTGAGAACTCATACCTAAGTATGCTTCCTGAGAAATTGCTTTGATACTTCCTTAGATACTGTAAGAGTGACCAGAAATACAGCTAAAAAGGAAAAAAAAAGTCAGCAACCCAAAAACTCATTTTTCACAAACATTAATCGAAGTATATGCAATGCTAAGCCTTCATTCTCCCTTATTTCCTCTGGAAGGACCCTGAGGTTTAAAGAATTATTACATTCCCTCATAAGTTAAAGTACAGCCTTGGATCTGTAGTGTTCTAAATAACAGTTTGTTTCCTATTCCCATTTTATTCTTCTTTTGTTAAAAGAAATCTGTGTTTCTTGTACTAAAGCAAAAATCTGTTTAGGAAATATATAAAATAATAAAAATCAATTGAAAATGATACCAGGAGTGATGCCATAGAGAAGCAGATTTACCAGCAAATCATGTACTGTGCAATTTTGATAACTTAGGCATTTGACAATTAGAGTTACAATTTACCAGTATAAATAACAATCAGAACAACTCTTGAGTTCTGACTTAGATATTATTCCTATGGAGCTGCATCTAGTTACTCTTTTTCAGTAGAGCAACACAATTCATACCAATTAACATTTAAATGTGCTTTGATTTTATTTATAATATATAAGTTTATGCAGAATATTGATCTCCTGTTAAAATTACACAACCAAACATTGTTCATTAAATAAGAAGAAGCATTCAAAAAATAATTCAGGTTTGATTTTTATGGAGACGTAACTTTTGCATTAATTGCATCTTCTGCTTTAAGCTTTAATGTGTCATGCTGTCTTTGCATTCTTTCTTTCTTTCTTTTATTTTTCAATATTCTTTTTGCAAATTATCTGAACATTCAAAGGTGTGAATTACTTTCTCAAAACAGAATTGTCAACAGGTTTTCCCTGTTTGTGACAAGCAGTTTTATTATAAACTAATTGGAAATAGCAATGGGATGTTTTTGAAAACCTAAATATAAAAATCAGTTCGCATGTTTTATACTGAAAATAAACAAGTTGCTTTAAGTGAAGTCAAAGTGATGTGTCTATGACAAGAAAGGAAATGCTCTGTTTAGCCAACTGAGAAAAAAAAATACAATTATCAAGGGTTTCCTCAGGAAAAACAAGCTGTCACCTGATTGTATTTGAGTCTTAACCATTCCACTGTCTGTTTTATGTTCTTGTTAAAGATTAATGCATAATTCTAACATCGGAGGAAAAAGTTCATAGATTTTGAAATCTGAGTAAAGTTTCAGTCTTAGTGAGTACTTATTGTAAGGATTCAGTAGTTCAGTTGGATGATTTGACTTTAACAAAGATGCTGTCTAGTCCTTTTAATAACAAATGCAAACAGAACATTTCTTCTTTTTTATAGTAATTTGATTAAAATAACAATTAAAAAGATAAACAAGTAATAAAAACTAAAAAAGAAAATAATAAAAAGAAATATAGAAGGCGCAGAAAAGAGAAAAATAGAAAAGAAAGAAAAAATAAGAACATAGTGAAGAAAAGATTCTGCCTATAATGCGCATGCAAATAAAGAAAAATACAATAAACTAAACTAACTGAACTTTGGATGGATTGTTTTACATTGTTCTTGGCTGAGCCCTGACATGAATCCTGTCTCAGACTCCTAATCCCAAAAAACAGAAAGGAAAATTCAAGCATGGCCACAGATCCTCAAGAAACACCAATAAAGCCACAGTCCACTAGCAGCTGTCTTACTGCAGCACCAGCAACAACTGGATAGAATAGAATAGAGCTGGAAGGTCTTCTAGTCCAGCCCCCTGCAGGAGAACCTATACCATTTCAGACAAGTAACCATCCAGTCTCTTCTTAAAAACCTCCAGTATTGGAGTGCCCATGACTTCTGAGGACAAACTGTTCCACTGGTTAATTGTCCTCACTGTCAGGAAGTTTCTCCTTAATTCCAGGTTGCTTCTCTCTTTGATCAGTTTCCAACCATTGTTTCTTGTCCTGCCCTCTGGCGCTTTGGAGAATAATTTAACCCCCTCTTCTTTGTGGCGGCCCCTCAAATACTAGAATACTGGATGCTTAGATTAATAATGTATAAGCTACAAGCAGGTAGTTTTGCAGCAGGTCCAACAGCCTCCAGCCATACTGTTGCAGCCAGGGCTTGTGCACTTCCATGCCAACTTGCTGAAGGAGATGTAAACCAATTAAGAACCTTCCTTATTGGGTGCAGGCTTTTCCTGGACAGAAGACCCCTGAATTCCCAACTGACCATACCAGGATGACCTTTTTATTAAGCTTGTGGAAGAGGTTGGCACAAAATGGGCCATTCCAATGACAGAAACCAATGATCTGATACTAAATAACTATGAGAGCTTCCTCAGAGAGGAAGCTTCCTCCTTAGAGAGTCGTGACCCAAACAGTAAAATTATTCATTGTGGATTTTCAGTTGTTAGCTGCAGATGGCAGATGGAATGAAGTGGCCTTTATTGATCAGTTTGAGATGAGCTGGTAAGGCAAGGAGTCCCAATCACATTGGATGAGCTGTAATAATGTTGCATTGTAACTAATGCCCAACTGAAGAAATTGAAGCAGAGTTAGGGAGTCAGAAGCAGAGATGACTACAGATTGTTCCTCACAGGTCTCTCTTTTCTCACTGCTGTGGGCTCAGATCCAGGGATGGGAAGATGCCGAGGCAGGAGATTCTCAGCCTTTGATTTTGGGCATTCAGTTCTCAAGGGGGATGGGGTGGATTTTTTTTTAATCCTGTAGCTGTCTTGTAGGACAAGCCACCTGACTTGGAGGAGTTATCAGATATGGACAGAAACACCATACCTGCACTTTCATCTCTACCCTGATTGCCCAGTTCCCTGAGAACTTGGATGAAGAGAACGTTGAAAAAGAGGATGATGTGATGGAATGTGTCTATGAAGGAGGAGATGATATGATTGACTACAGTAATGCAGCAGTTTCCCAGGAAGGAGGGAACATATTCCAAAGAGGAGGCCAACACAAGAGACAGTACAGTCTGTAGCTGAAGTGTGGGAAAATGAAGAGATTTAGTATAGCCAGTCCCTAGAATCTCCCAGGATGCATCTGTTAGGTTAGGGTTCCATTTTGTAAGATTCTGTCAATACAGTGTATATAAATAAAGAATTAAACTTTAGCTGAATTACTTTACATTTTGTCATTTTTTGGCTAGCCTGACATCACGTTCTCTTAAAATGAAACTAATGATCTCTTCTTCCCATATCCCATTTATTATCTGTAAACAAATCCTTAAAACTTCATCACTGCTTATTCCAAAATAAGCTTCGGGAGTGGCTGAGAGCTGCCTTTTAAACGAAGGTGGGTGGGTGGGCGGAAAATGAAATTCTTTGGACCGTAGCTTTTCTCATACTTGCGTTCCCTCCATTTTTAATACCATGAAGGTGTCTGGTTATTTTATTAAGCCATTGGTGGTAGCCTTCATAGCGCTGTTAACATCATGGTCTGTTTAATTATTTTACATTGTTGGCTCCCATCCCCTCACTCCCTCCCCCCGTCACTTCTGCTGAGGTATATCTTGGTTCATGTTTATTCATGTTTATCCTGCCTTTATAAATAACTCAAGCCTAATACTATTTCCTTGACCTATTTTTCCCACAGCAATGACAACCCTGTGAGATGAGTTCAGTTGTGAGGAAGTGACTGACCTAAAGTCAGAGTGACTGACCTAAAGTTCATGCCTAAAGCGGGACTAGAACTCACAATCTCCCTGTTTCTAGCCTAGTGCTTAACCAACAACCCAAATTGTCTTTCATGTTGTCGCCTTGTGGCTCCCTTGTTGGAATTTGAGCAATAGAAGTGTTTTTTTATTATTATTCTTCTGAACAGATCAGCTTAAAAGAGAAGAACTCTTGATTGTGAGACCATTTTAATCTTTCCATTTTTAGGATTATTGTAATCCGGTGAGTTGGAAGTATGTAGCACTTACATTCTTCCATCCTTAGCAACACTGAAATGGCTTTTTGTATACTATCATTTGACTAAATCCACTGCATGATAAAGGCTTTTTCATTGAAAGTTATAGACTATCATCTACAATTATGGTTCAGAGCTGGTTGATGGACAGTTTCCTTCCTTCATTTCTTCATCTAATATATGAGTAAGGATTTAATTAAAATATTATTGTTGGAACATTTATGCATTCTTTATGGTGAAAAAATTCCCAAAGCAGTTGTTTCCTGAAATTTAACAGTAAACAGTCACATTTATCATATGGCATTAAAAACAAAGGCTATGATATAAGTGTTCTTGACATTTCTTCCAGAGTCTTGTATAATTTTAAGATTTATCAATAAATAACATTTTCCATTATATATGGGTGACACAGCAGAAAACAGGTTTGCTGAGCACATACTCCACAAGTTTCATGTCTTCTGTCAGGCGTTTGTTGAACCTCTTATTTACAGTATGTTGTCAGTTGTCACTGAACTGTCTATTATACTTCGGAACTATGTAAGCTACAATGATCAGTGGAATAATATTTGCATTTAAGCAAATATCCTTTTGCAAACCATCATTATTAGTCAACTATACATAGCATGAACTTACCACTTACTATCATATATTTGATTATTGGCAGGGAATTAATAAATCGGACTGAGATATAACACTTGGTGTTCTAGCATCATATGATACACATAGACCACGGGTGTCAAACTCAATTTCATTGAGGGCCGCATCAGCATTGCGATTGCCCTCGAGGGGGCTGGGGGGGGAGTGCGGCCAGGGGGGGTTCAGCCTACTGGGTGGGCGTGGATGGAATGGGTGTGGCCTACTGGGTGGGCATGGCCAGCTCTACATCGTTCGCATCAAGGGTGCCTGTGAGGGCCTGGGCAGGAGTGGGACAGATCTGAGGGTCTCTGGCAGAGGGGGGTGGGACCGGGGCAAGCGCCAAGGCATGGTCCATTTCTTCATTCCTCACAAAGGGTGAACCTCCCCGGGGGCAGGGCCGACACAGCAGGGGCTGGTTCCTCGCTGTTTCTAGATGGCCTTGTGGAGCTAAGACTGAATGCATTTCAGCATAGATGGCCACCACAAAATTGTACATTCGCTCCCGGCTGGCCTGGGCCAGGGCCAAGGCAGCAGGGACCGTTCCCTCACTGTTTCCAGGATGGCTTCGCGGGCCACATGAAACCACTTCACGGGCCACATCTGGCCCCTGGGCCTTGTGTTTGACATGTGTGACATAGACCGTACAAGGGTACAATTGAGGTTTTAATGTATGTATTAGTGAAGTAAGAATTTACATGTACATTACTGTGGACATGACAGAGTCACTATTCTTCAAAGCACTTAAGGGAAGGATGAGAATCAACAGATGAAGCCTATCAAAGAGAGATCCAACTTGGAATTAAGGAAAAAGTTCCTGACAGGGAAAACAATTAATGGCTTGGAACGGCTTGCCCCCAAAAGTTGTAAGTGTTCTGTCACTGGAGTTTTTAAAGAAGAGCTTGGACAGCCATTTGTCTGGAGTGGCATCAGGTCTCCTGCTTGAGCAGGGGATTGGACTAGAAAACCTCCAAGGTCCTTTCCAACTCTGTTATTCTGTACTCTGTACACTAAAGGTCTACCTCTGACATCACTACTGTGTGAGAGAATGAAGCTGGGGTTGCCATATGCATTTGGCAAAAGAGCTAAAGCCAGGTAGAAATGCTTCTCATCCCCATTTCTTTGAGGTTAGGTTCAGGTCATCTGGCCACCCAAAGGGCAGTAAAAGTTTAAGGCACCAGAAACTTGACACAAGATTGACTCATTCAGTCATTCATCTTCCCCATCCCCAATTAACTCACAGGCATCCATACCAGTGTTCCAGGTATCTGGCTAATTGAGGCACATCGTGGTGTTTTTAGGAACGTGGTAATATCAATAGACAACCTCACCACAACCAAGCTCTTTGCATTCAAACGTGGAGGTGTGAAGAAGAGGAAAAAAAGATGACAACAACAGAGGAGGAAACAGAAAACAACATCTATGAGCCAGCAGTGTGCTGCAGCTGCCAAAAAAGCCAACACAGTGCTGGGCTGCATTAACAGAGGGATAGAATCAAGATCACGTGAAGTATTAATACCACTTTACAATGCCTTAGTAAGGCCACACTTGGAATACTGCATCCAGTTTTGGTCACCACGATGTAAAAAAAATGCTGAGACTCTAGAAAGAATACAGAGAAGAGCAACAAAGATGATTAGGGGACTGGAGGCTAAAACATATAAGGAACGGTTGCTGGAATTGGGTATATCTAGTTTAATGAAGAGAAGGATGAGGGGGGACATGATAGCAGTGTTCCAATATCTCAGGGGCTGCCACAAAGAAGAGGGAGTCAAGCTATTTTCCAAGGTGCCTGAAGGCAGGACGAGAAGCAACGGGTGGAAACTGATCAAGGAGAGAAGCAACTTAGAACTAAGGAGAAACTTCCTGACAGTTAGAACAATTAACCAATGGAACAACCTGCCTCCAGAAGCGGTGAATGCTCCAACACTGGAAGTTTTTAAGAAGAGACTGGACAGCCATTTGTCTGAAATGGTGTAGGNTTATTATTATTATTATTATTATTATTATTATTATTATTATTATTATTATTATTATTATTATTATTATTATTATTATTATTATTATTATTATTATTATTATTATTATTATTATTATTATTATTATCTACAATGGCAAGCGAGAGTCAATTGCCAGAACCAAAAACTACACTAAGCAGGTTGACATCAATCATGCAGGTCTGGAAGGGTATCTCCTCCACCATCCACTTTACAGCCCAAGAAACTAAGTATTCCTGCTCCAGGCACACCTGCCTTTAATCTGACTGTTCCCCTGGTTGCGTCTCTTTGCTGTCCTAAAATCAATCCCACATATTACCATTGCAGAGACAAATGTTGTATGCCATTTTGCAAATGTGAAGATTTTTATTTGTGATAAGGACTAACCATCAAAGATTTATTTACATGGCTACATAAACTTGCAAAACCTAGGATATTGGAGACAACCCAGAGCAATAGCCGGGGAAGATGTGTGCTACAAGAAAGCATTTAGTACAGTTATCTTCTATGCTGTGGTGTATCCAGTCTTTGGAAAACAATGAATCCTCACATATCCTCTCATCCTTTTACCATAGTCAGTCTCATTGATCTAGCTAAGGACACTTTACTGAGCTTATAAATAATAAAATTTTGGGAGTGTTTATTTCATGAAGAAGGGTCACTAGCAACAACTTTCTTAGATGCAAACTCAGTGTGTGTATCCAGCCTTTCATTTAGGCTGGAATCAGGCACAGAATTGTTTCCTATAAAGACAGGCACATAGGATTGTATAGACAGGCATAAGTCAAGATATAATCAAGTAATTTATTTAAAGTAGGAGAGAAATGCAAATCATCACTGCCAATACCTGTCAGCTTTGGGGTTTTTTAATGCTGTATTCTGTATTTTACACTTTTATTCTATACTTACCTTCCTGATACTCTACCACTCACAATACTTGGTGCTTCCAAAGATATTCAATCCTTTCTTGTTTTTTTTTAAAGACCACTGAGGTTTCTTTGTTAGTTTCATTGAAATTTTTATCTCCCAAAATACTTTATTCAGTTCCTCTTCAGGGTCATAATTCTGTTAAATTCCAATAAACAGAGCTACTGTATGTGGTACTGTGGTCCTTTTTCTTTTTTGCTCTCACAGTCGGCATCCTTTTTTCAACTTCTAAGATTCTCTTTCCAGTGACAAGTGTCAGTAGTACACCTGTTTGCTTCAGATATTTCTGCTTCCGTCTGTCTGTCTTTCTGTCTTTTACATCTGAGCATTCTGTCGCTAAAGCAGCAGATTATGGGGGAAAGTACAGATATTTCTTGTCAGAGGTTTTAACTGATCTCTTGAAGAAAGCTTTTGAAATTAGACAAGGGACTAATTTGCTCTGGCACAGCTTCTTGTTCACTCTTGCTTCCTATTTTCAACTTGATTCTGTAACTGTTTTGGAGCAATGCTTTATAAAACTGTCCGGGAACTATATATTAATTCATTGGGTTTGGTTATAGCTTAGCCTTCTAGGACTTTAACAAAGCAATGCACAGAACATAAACTTTATATAGTTTATATAGTTAAATATAAACAATATATCAACAAATAAGTAAAAATATCACAAGCAAATCCAAACCCAGCAAACCAAAGGATCCCCAGAGCATCCACTCTATCCATAAAAGTTCATCCAAAAAGTTCATATTCAGCACCATTTGAAGGACCAGCCTGAATTTAAACAGGAGGTTGTTCCAAATAACTGCCTCTTCCAAAATCATCTGCGCACTTGTCAATAGTTATTTCACCTGGAAAATCATTTTACTTGTTTTACTTGTTTAAAGATTTGGGGTTGTTGGGGAGAAGAAAGGAGGTCCATAAATTGAACACAATTATGAATATACCACATGCAATTGTAGTAACTTTACCTAAGCCTCTGGTAGATTTTTATTATGTTTGTTCTAATAAGAGATATTGAAAGTGGGAACATCAGTGTGTCTGGAAAAGCCAATTTCTTTCTTTTTTATTAAAAGTTTTATGAAGATTACAGTATAAACCCCCATACCCACCCCAAAACCCCTCCCTCCCCCTCCCCCACTTCCCAGAGCTGAACACAGGGTTACAAATATAATAATCAAAATCTATCTAGCATTAACCAACTATTAAAATAACCAAGTCCATAATGCGCTTTAACTCCCCTTTAACACAAATTTAAACA
>NW_015387405.1:60910-102362 GCF_001527695.2 Protobothrops mucrosquamatus
AGGAAGATTGTTTTTATATAAATCAAACAAGCAATAAAATAGTAAGGCATAAAGCAAGCTCTCTCTTTTTGTGACACTCTGACAAATATTTTACTATTTTATACATTGTATTTTATGTACTTATTAATAGTAAATAAGTTATATCCCATATTTTCTCCAGGAGGTCAACTCAGTTTACTTTGAGAACTCCATTTTATTTTCATAACCACCATCCCATCAAACCTCTGATGGCAGAGTACAACCTAGAAAGAAAGATTTCCAAAAAGTCTTATTAGTTAGGTTTGTCTACAGAAATTCTCGGTCATCCAGGTCATGGTTATGCCAATGATGCTTTTTAACGAGGCAACTAGACTTTCTTTTTCTTTGAAGATGTTTCGTTTCTCATCCAAGAAGCTTCTTTAGCTGCCTCATGAAAAAGCATCTTTGGGATTAGTTGGGTTTATTTTCAGGAAAGTAAGGGTATAATATACAGAATTTTGGAAATCAAATGCCCACACACACACACACACTACTTTAGGACTCAGTTCTGCACTAGCTGATGTTTCCAAATAATCTTTAAAGGGAACCCCTTAATTCAATAATCCATTTGGACATTAATAGACTATATCAGCAGAAAATAGTTAGCAAAAGTATCAGTTAACTGCAGATCGAGTAAGACTGCAGCTGGTATTCCAGACTAAGGTATTAAAAAAAACAAAAATCCATCCCCATTATTCCCATTTGAGCCGTCTCAGATTGTGATGAGTCTGCATCGCACTTTAGAGGCACAGAGACCCATTTAACAGTTATAAGTCTCTGGAGTGATTAATTTTCTTATACACAACGTTTATGTTTTGTGTGGATTACCGTTCAGCTTCCAAATATTGGTTTAAAAGCTCCATAGCGTTTCTGAGATCTATGCATTGTAGTGCGATAGAATTTTATCTCCATTTTATTTTCTGTTTGGAAATAGTTCTTTCATGTTTCATATTTCAACTAAAGTTGGCACATCATTTTGAAAACCGAGTCTATCACTCTTAATGTTTCAGTGCCATTTGCTCAGAATATATTTTCCATCTTAAGCAATGGAATTCATGGATTTTGGTGATAGAAATCCAAATCAAACTCAGAAGATTATTTCCCACAATCATCACTGCATTCTATAGAGGCCACCAAGGTAAATAGCATAGCTACTCATGGCCTATATTTTTTATTGCAAATGTTTAAAGTTTTCCAATCTATGATCTGAAACACTTATCTGAAATTGGCAGAGTGGAATAATTCCAGCCTATTTTATTAAGGCAACATTCAAATTCATTTTTGAACATTTGCTTTTAAAATCAATATCCATTTAAGAATATGTACATTCTCTAATAAACAAAACCTCTTGGGCAATAGAACATTAATATGAAATGTATATGATTTTAAACTCAATGTTTTCTTATAGGTTTTTTTAGATGCATTTGCCTGATGTTCTTTTCTAAGTAAATTTCCCTGAAGTATACTTAAAAAAAATATAATCCAGTGTTTAATTATTTATATATATATTTAAAAATATTAAGTATCTATAAATATCTTTAGACTATTTTAAGGAGTATGAAAAAAGCAATAAAGAATGCAATAGCAACACTGTAATAATGTATTTTTGCCAATCTTAGTCAATCTAACTGTAATCTAATAAATACTTTTAAAGTGACAAATAAGTTTCTCATATGTATTTTACATATACAGTAGATAGTTCTTGACTAACAGCCATTTATTTAGTGGCGGTTTGAAGTTACAGCGGCATTGAAAAAAGTGTCTTATGACCATTTTTTCATACAACCGTTGTAGCATTCCCCCATGGTCACATAACCAAAATTTGGATGCTTGGCAATTGGCTCAATTGGTTATTGTGTCCTGGAATCCTGTGATCACCTTTTGTGACCTTATGACAAGTAAAGTCAATGGACAAGCCAGATTTGCCTAACAACCAGTGGTGGGATTCAAATATGTGAACAACCAGTTCTCTGTGTGGATGCCGCTTCCGGAACTCCATTTTGGGCCTGGGCAACAAAAAATTAGCTACCGGTTCTGCCGAACTGGTGTGAACTGACTGAATCCCACCACTGCTAACAACCATGTTATTAACTTAACAATTCACTTAACAACTATGGGAAGAAAGGTTGTAAAATTGGGGGGGGGGGACTCACAACTTTCTTGCTTAGCAATGTTGTTGAACTTCATTGTGGTCATAAGTCAAAGAGTACCTGTACACTTTTTTCTGGATTCATGGTTGAAAACTAACAAACTAATTGAAATAGTGCAGAATTTTAACAGGAGGAAGATAGATACTCAAAGAGTCTTAAGTGCTGCATCTATGCTCAAAAATTGCCTCCTTCCTTAATTGCAAAGTGTATTTGTGTGTGTGTGTTTGTGTATACTGTAGTACTCAGGTTTGATTTTTGAATTGAGCAGAATAAAAATAAAACAGAGAAACAGGCATCATTCATATAACTTAATGCAATTAAATGAAAGTGTAGGAAAATAACAAAAGATAGGATATGCACAAATTAAATATGTAATGGTTTTGAAATAAACTAATATTAGTTTATTTATTAGTTTATATTAGTTTATTACTAGAACATAATGGGAAGGCCATGGTAGTTGCAAAACCTTACTAACCACTGTATGGTTCATTTCATGTGATGACACTGAATGCCATCTTATATCATTATTACATTTTTTGTACAGATAAAGTCCAATCACCATTAATATGTCCATTAAATCTGTTTCCTTATTGGTCTGCAATTCATGCAATTTTTTCTTTGCATTTTTTATTTTTGTTTTTGTATCCGTAAACTATTATTTTCAAAAAGGGGAAAAAAACCCTTCATCTATGAATAATATCCACAGGGATATTATGAATTTATTCGTCACACATGAAAGTGTCAGCATTGTGAATAAAAAGTACAGTTTGTGGCTCTTCTTTGTGACACTGATCCATGTTCTAGACATAACAAATGTAAACTGATTTTGGTAAAATTTTATGGGCAATTTTGTGACCATTTTCATATGAGGGCTTTACACTGCTTCAGAACTAGTTTTTGGACTGTGCCTTTTATCAATATGAAATGGCTTCAAGATCTGGGTCTGTGGTGGAATAGCACCACAGAGCAGTGGGAGAGTTTTAGCAGCCCAGAGCTTTCCCAGAAAGAGGCCCAGATTAAGAAGATAGAAAGTCCTGAGTTGGATGGGGGAGGGGAGGAAAAGTTTCTGCTAAGCCATTGAGTGGGCTTCCATGGTTGACAGTGGATTTGAATCTGTACTTCCTTGGACTAATTCTATTACATAGTCTATATCAGTGATGGCGAACCTTTTAGAGACCGAGTGCCCAAAAACTGGCCCCGCCCCTGCTCCATCCCCTGCCCTGCCCCTACTCTGCTCCCCCAACTCCCGCCCTGCCTGCCCACAGGGCCACTCACCACCTCCAGAGCCTGCTGCAGATTGCCCAGGCAGCCCAGCAGCGCTATCGTGGTCACGCCCTCTGCCCGGGCCACACTCAGGGGAGACTCTCCTTCAGGGGGGCTGCTGGAAAGGAGGGGGTTGTGGGGGGAGGCGAGGCTGGGGCAACAGCACGTGTGCCCACAGAGAGGGCTCTGAATGCCGCCTCTGGCACCCGTGCCATAGGTTTGCCACCACTGGTCTATATAATCTATTATATAGTCTATTATAGACTAGAAATCTAGAAATCTTCTTCAGGCAAACACAGACTTTCTTATGCTGAGTTCCTGAGAGGTGTTGCAATTTCTGTAGACATCTTATCTATATTTCAGTGTCTCTCTAAATGATTAGCCTTTTTTTTATAGATTCACACTGGTTATTTCCACACTAGCAATTCAGAGCATCTTCTAGAATGATCCAGCAGTTATGGTACCAAAAATAGCAATAATGAGGAAAGGGTCTACATTATCCCAGTGATGTCTTGGTAAAACATGGTAAGTCACAACTGCACAAAGGACAATTAACAATGGCTCCACTTTAGAAGCTCCATAGTTTGATTCAGATAACTTCCAAATCTTTTCAGTTCCAATTGTACAAATGCTTGACTTGAGACATGGCTGAATTCTTTGGGCATTCCTGTTAGAGAGTACCTAAGTTGGTAACATATGTGTCAAGATAAATTTAATTCTATATGCTAGGAATTTATAGATTTTTAGTACATTTTTTTTTCTCAGAAATCAGTTTCACTGGAAAAAATGACACTTACTTTTTGGTATAGGTTTGCAACTATAATTACCCTTAATGTGATTTAAAAGTATAGACAAATACCATTCCTAATTGCAAAAGAAGTACATAGACAATAGACAATCAATTTAAAATCTTTTTTTCTCATTGTACATGTGAAAATGATCGTTTTTGCACACAGTCATAAAACATTTAAGCATGTAAAAGCATTCCTATAGCTTCAACATTGTGTAAGAAAGTGAGAATAGCATTTTGGTCAGTTTATCAAAGTTCTTTTTAATTCATAACTCTCTAGATGAATAAATCATTTTTAAAAGAGAGAAAAATTGGAGAGATCTTGAAAGAGTATCTGTCTAATGAGAAATGAGTCTGTTTCCAAAAGAATCATATGAACAATTTATGAAAATTGAAACTTGTGCTTGGATGCTCTAGAAAGAAATAAATCATCTGAATTCCATCTGGAAGGGACGTAAAGACTTTTGTCTTCTCAATAACCATAAGAGCTGCAAAGCCAATATCTATATCAGGATAGAAAGTTTATAATAGTTATAAGTTTATGATAGCCATAAGTTTATGATAGTTATTATCTGATTCTGCAGCTTGAGTTTGTGTCAGTATACCACAAATAATTCCTAGTCGGTGAGTTGCAAGAAATAGTATGGCAGTCTGCAAGCTAATTTCTGGATTGCAGATTCTAATTTGCATAGAATAATGTGAGTCTGTTTTTGGCAAACTTGGCTTTTGGTTGTGCTTGTGGCATATTGCTCCAAATGTCCCATGCTGATCAATACTCTTCTTGCTATTGCCCTGAATTGCTACATATGAAACAAGCATGACTAAAGCCATTGAAGTAATCTAAATCATTTTATCTTCATAAAACCATTACATGAGCTCAATTAATCAAAACTATGTTGATGGGTAGAGGACAATACCTATACGTTACTTAATGATTTGGAAAGCAAGAGAAGTAAATTCTAAACAGACAGAGTTGACAAATGAAATAAAATTTTAAAAAGCATGTTGGATGTCTATGAAATTATAACAAATAGAAATAATAGATATGCATAAATAATAGATATGCATCTGATCTTGTGGTTTGGAGTTTATGAACAAAGAAGGCATATGATATATTCTTAAAGATGGGAAAATGGCAAAAAAATATGTCAATTAGTTTGTTATGGCCTATTCATCCATAGAATCTATACATTGGTGGGGTAATTTCATGTTTCTCCAGCAAATGTTGTTAATCAAAGATTCATGGATGAATTGGAGGAAAATATTCAACATTTTGATGGGCTGTGATCCAAGAACAACAACAACAACAAATCTTACTTGGTGATGCTCTTTGGAAATAATTCTAGTGCTGGAAACAGGAGGAGGAGGAGGAGGAGGAGGAGGAGGAGGAGGAGGAGGAGGAATTGGAGGATGGGGGGGGGTTTACAATGGCAAGTAATGCACCACTGGGAGATCTGAAACACCAGATTAGGGACAGATCACAGATCACCAGGGGAAAAAATCTATTATGTAGTCTCTGGGAGTCAGAACCAACTTGATGGCACATAATCTGTAGATGATAGTGGCACATTAAACAGTGGAGCTGAAGCAAATGCTATAAAGTTAATATCCAACATAAACTGATGAAAAACAAATCATAAACACTTAAGAGAGTTAAAATGGTAAAGAGGGAGGTGTAGATGGTATAATTACAAAAATATGGATATAGCCTGATAGGGTATACCTGTGTGTCTTGTGTAACGTGTAAAGACTGTATCTATGCCTGGTATTTGAAACATGCTGCTGACTGCTGCACTTTAAACTTCTTTTCCACAAAGATATACTGACATAAGAGGAAAAAACCGAAAAAGAACTGCAGATACATGTTACTTTATTACATAGGGGAAAAAAATACAGAATCTTTTATGACCACCCACAATTTCTTGCAGACAATGCAAGGAAAAGACTTGCTTTAGCTCTCACTCGGTAACTCTCAAACATAAATTACAATCTCTTATTATATTCCTGGGGGCGCGATGGCTCAGTGGTTAAAGACGCTGAGCATGCGAGCTAGAGAACTGACAGCCCAGGTTCATGACCTGAGCTTGAGCAACAAGATGAGCTCCTGTTATTTTCCCCAGCACCTGCCCACCTAGCAGTTCGAAAGCATGCAAATGCAAGTAGATAAATAGGTACCACTTTGGCAGGAAGGTAACAGTGTTCTGTGCACTTTGGGCATACAACCGTGCTGGCCACATGACCACAGAAGCATCTTTGGACAATGCTGGCTCCCTCAGCAAAGAAACAGAGATGAGCACTGTGCCCTAGAGCAGGGCTTTTCAACCAGTGGTACGGGTACCACCTGTGGTACATTGGCACCTGGCAGGTGGTATGTGACCATCCTAGAAAAGTGGTAGCGGGGGAAGGGAATGAGCTGAACTGGTGGCAGCACCGCACAGGCCTGAGCGAGAGATGGCTGGAGCTGCAGGGCTGTCAGGGCTCAGCGGAAGCGCCAGAATCAGTGCCGCTTTCCAGCTGATTGGTGCTTCTTCGGGGGCTGTCAGGGCTCAGCGGAAGCGCCAGGATCAGCACCAGGCTCCAACAGAGCCCTGAAGAAGCACCAATCAGCTGGAATATTGCAGCATCTCCAGGGTCTTGGTGATTTACATTCAGATGCTTGGCAACTGATTCATATTTATGATGGTCACAGTGTCCCAGGGTCATGTGAAGTGACTAAAACCTGCTGCAACCACTCAGCAGACGGGGGGAATACAAACCAAACACCCCCACCCCCACTGCCAATCCTCAACAGAAATGCTCACAACAATGAAAACCTCAGACAGGAGGAAGAGCGCCGCCAGGCAGACAGGCAGGTGTCTTGCTTGGCTGTGGCTTGGGGGGCACTTTTTTCAGTGCCATTGTAACTTTGAACAGTCACTAAGCGAACTGTTGTAAGTCGAGGACTACCTGTACTTCATCACTTTTTTCCTTTTTTTTTGGTTATCAAGTTTTTGACACCTTGCTAGGCGACTGGTGGTACTCGGATGTTGCCATATCCTAAAAGTGGTACAATGGGTGAAAAGGTTGAAAAGCCCTGCCCTGGAGTCAGACACGACCGACAGGGAAAACTTTACCTTTTATTATATCCCCAGCTTTATTAACTGCTATATGAGATTCATCTAAAAGCATAGCAATATTATTTTAAAAAACTCTTTAATCCCCTTGTACCTAGTTGTAGGTTCAATGTATTTAAATGATAGGTTTTACTCTAATGGTCTTTATTGAAGAGTTGTATTATGGGTGTATTGAGAAGCTAAATATCTCTTGATTGTACAGAATAGCCACAGAGAGAAATATAGAAGCATTTTAACAAGCAGGAATGGGGATTCTTGATTATCAAGTTCAAGTTTTGCAGTTAGAAAGGAAAGTAGTCATTGATCAATTGGCTAATACCATCATCTGGTATATTTTACAGGAAATGAAACTGAGCTCTCACAAATACAGTATATCTGTTGACCTCTGCTGTGTTAATAATACTTGCCTGCATAGATTATTAACTCTGCTATTGTAAGTGGTGAATCATAGCTAGTGTTTAAATTTTGAAAAGGCAAAATGCTTATTTTGATATTTGTATATTGGTGTCACTAATAGCCTTAAACCTTTAACTCCTGAAAAATCTATTGCCAAGTCAATAGGGATAGTCTAGGGAATTGCATAATAATAATAATAATAATAATAATAATAATAATAATAATAATAATAATAATAATAACAACAACAACAACAACAACAACAACAACAACAACATAGTCAGTCAGATATTCAGATTGGGTTTGGCATTTTTGTCTACCTACTGAGTCCTTACCAAGGACCTGGGATAGGCAGATCTGGATGTTTGATGGTGTTACAGATATTGTTGCAGAATGGAAGCTGTTCCGAGTAAAGTCAACTTTTGCAATTGACTGATGGCAAATTTGTCAATGCCAGTGGTATTCAAGTGGTGCTCCAGTTGTTCTAGGATTGCACAGAAGGCGCCTATGATTATCAGTACTACCTTTGCTTGCCTTTGCCACAGTCATTCTATTTCTATTTGTAGGTCTTGTATTTTGTTATCTTCTCCAGTTCTTTCTCTTCTATTTTGCTGTCTCCAGGCACTGCCACGTCCGCTATCCAGACTTTTTTTGTCTTTCTTATCGACAGTTGTTAAGTCTGGGGTGTTAGGAGGTAGGTGCCTGTCTGTTTGAATTCTAAAGTCCCAGAAAAATTTAACTTCTTCATTTTCTATGACTTTTTATGTTTTATGGTCCCACCAGTTCTTGCTTACAGGCAAATAATATTTCTTGCAGATCTTCCAATGCACCATTGTTACAATTTGTCATGCCACTGCTTGTAGTCAGCCTGTTCAATCTTCTTGTAGCAGCTTATCAGGTAGTCCACTATTTCTTCAGCTTCTTTGCATAGGCGGCACTTACTGTCTGTTGCTGTCTTCTCGATTGTGGCTTTGTATGCATTTGTCCTTAAGGCTTGGATGATGATGATGATGATGATTGATTTAATCTTCAATTCGATTCACAGTCTGGGACTCGTAAAAAATTAACAGTTCAAGTCCTAACCAAGGACTTAAGAGCTATTAAGGTAGTGTCTGCGTATATAAGTAGTTTCGAATGGGTGTTTTTTTTTGCAGAGTTAGAATATTCAGGTCTAATAAGTTCAAAATTTCCATGTATCTAGGTATCCCTTTGGTTATTACTCCAAGGGCTCCTATTATTATTGGTAAAACCATTGATTTCTTCCTCCACAATCGGTCAACTTCACTTTGCAGATCGCAATATTTTGTTATTTTTTCTTCAATTCATGCATCACCTGCTATTGCATTATTATTATTAGTATTGATCATTGCACAGTCAGCCAGATGTTTAGACTGGCTGGGGACAGCTGGGGACAGCTTCCATCCTGCAACAAATTTGTCAATGCCAATGCCATCGTTGTTGTTATTTATTATTATTATTTACAGTGCATTCAGAAAGTATTCGGATTAAAAATCAATATATAAAGTGACCTATATATACTATGAGAACAAGAATGATTTGCAAGGATATAAAGATACAGAGAGATACACTGAAAGCTCTCAGTATAAAATTATTTTATTTATATTTCCTTTTCTTGTACAATGTCCTGATTTTGCTTTGTTTTGTTTTGGCTCACCAAAGAAAATAGCATGTTGATTAGGTGTTTTTCTATGTATGTATGTATGTATGTATGTATGTATGTATGTATGTATGTATGTACTTAGATTTTCCTTTAACTGTGAGATAGGCAGCATATGCAGTGCATTCAGAAAGTATTTTAGGTGGCTGTCCCCTGATGGTCACCACCCAACCTGACTGAGCTTGAGAGGATTTGTAAGGAAGAATGGCAGAAAATCCCCCAATCCAGGCGTACAAAGCTTGTTGCGTGATACCCAAAAAGACTCTAGGCTGTAATTGCTGCTTCAACAAAGTACTGAGTGAAGGGTCTGAATACTTATGCCAATGTGATATTTCAGTTTTTTCTTTTTAATACATTTATAGAAATTTGTAAAGTTCTGTTTTCACTTTGTCATTATGGGCACTGAGTGTAGATTAATGAGGAAAAAATGAATTTCAACAACGGTAGAATCAGGCTGCAGCATAAGAGAATTGACAAACGTGAAGGGGTATGAATACTTTCTGAATGCACTGCATATGCTGCCTATCTTACAATTCAAGGCAAACATCTTAAAAAATATAAGTACAGTACACACATACATATGGTACTAAAAACAAACAAACATAACCAACATGCTATTTTCTTTGGTAAGCCAAAACAAAACAAAGCAAAATCAGAAAATTGTACAAGACAAGGAAATATAGATAAAATAATTTTATACTGAGAACTGTATCTTTATATCTTTATATCCTTGCAAATCATTCTTGTTCTCATAGTGTATATAAATCATTTTATGTTTTGATTTTTGCTTTCACTTCTCTCATTCTGAGAATCTTAGAAACAACAGCAACTCTGACTTGTTAAGTTTTTCCTTTACTCTAAACACATTCACTCTTCCTTCATATATTTACTTTGCAATTCAGTCATCCTTCTTTCTCTTTAAATGCCAAACTATCTTAACGTTTATTTCATACTAGCCTTTCTTTTCTGAAGGCTTAAATAAATGCACAGAACCAGATACTGAAGTTGATTTACTCTTTTTGTTTAGCTGAGCAACATCTTACTCATATGCACCATTAGATTCTAAATCTTTCATTAAAATTGCATGTGGTTAACATGATATATGTAAAAGGGCCAGCAGAACTTGTTTCATGATGCTACTAAATTGTTTTTTTCCTTTGTCCTCCCAACCATTCAAATTCCTTCTATGATCAGTTTCTGGGTTTTCAAGCTTACCTGGGTCTTAAGAAGAAAAAAAGTGGACATTACAGTTAAAAAGATAAAGCTAATAGAAATTAAAGAAAGAAAAGAGACAAATTAGAAATTGAAGAAAATAAAAAAGAATAGAAAGATAAATAGAAAAGAAAAAAATAGTATTACATTAAAGAGAGGGATATAGATGTGTGTGTGTGTGTGTGTGTGTGTGGTATTCTCATGTTGCCTGTTTGTTTCTTTGTTTAAGGAGATACAGACAATTAAAATAACTTCCACTTCAAACATTGTCTACCAGATGCTAGATAAAAACAATGTTATGAACAAAAACTGAATTATTGTAAAAATAAAACACAAATATTTTACAGATATGTGTGTGTGTGTTATTCTCACGTTGCCTGTTTGTTTCTTTGTTTAAGGAGATACAGACAATTAAAATAACTTCTTCTTCAAACATTGTCTACCAGATACTAGATAAAAAAAATGTTATGGACCAAATCTGAGTTATTGTAAAAATAAAACACAAATTTTTACAGATCTATATAATAAAACACTATAACAATATTTTGCAACATAGTGAGTGGCACCAAATATAGCAATCCTGCAGGTAAAGTTGGAAAAGGGCTCAGCTAATAAATAAGGCAATCAGCAAGGGAATTCTTTGGCTTAGAATTCTTTATATAAGTTGAGATAATGAAGCATGTCCTAAACAAATTAATGTGGATAACTAAGGTGGCCACTTTCTCTTTATCACCTTAATTCTGTATATAATTATTTTGGACGTTAGAAAAGAAGAAGAACATTGTTCACTTCTAACTGGGATGTCACCAAATTAATAAAATGTGCATCATTATTATAATGCAAACTCTATCTTTTTTGTATTTCTGTCGGAATTCACATTTCATCAATTATCCTCCTTTGTCTTCACTTATATTAGAGAAACGCCTATGTGACAGGAAATGAAAAAATAATAATACCCCAGGAATCTTATGTGGTCCATCAGCATTTCTTTTGTCAGCCCCAAAGTGGATAGAGCTAAATAAGTATTTTACTTTGCAAAAGTTTGGAACTGCTACACAGTCCTGCTGAACTTCTGGCTACAACCTGGAATCAGAGAGAGACTGAAGTCCTGGACAGGATTGTACTTATGTGCCCTCTCCTGGCCCTTCGGCTCTGACACTCTCCATGGTTCATGGAGGAATTGAGGATGCTGAAATGGCTCAAGAGATGGGTAGAGTGCCACTGGAGGAAAACAAAGAATGAATCTGACAGAACACAGGTTAAATCCCCAATTAAATCCCCAATTAAATCCCCTTGTGGCAGTAAGAGGACTCAGACAATCATCTTCAGGGGATGTGGATGAGTTTGTGCAACACATGCAGGTGACAGTTATGGCTAGGAGAGCCATTGCACAAGTTTATGTGGTGCACCAAGTGCACCCTTTTCTAGATCATGGGAACCTGCACTCAATCAGTCATGCCCTCTCGCACTTGGATTATTGCAATGTTCTCTTCATAGGGCTTCCCTTGAAGAGCATTTGGAAGCTAAAATTGGTCCAGAATACATCAGCTCACATAGTTTTGGAGGCCCCTAGCATGGTATATATGGCACCATTGTTATGTGAACTATAGTGGCTGCCGATCTGCTTCCAGGCGCAATTCAAGGTGTTGGTTATTATCTTTAAAATCCTTTATAGCATGGGTCCAGGATATGTGTGGAACCGTCTATCTTCAATGGGATTGTCCTGCCACACGTGTGCTAGCAGAAACAGTCTACTATGGTACCTATCAACCAAGGGAATTTTGGTTGTGGGAACCCAGAAAGAGCCTTTCCTGTCATAGCTCTTGCCCTTTGCAACATCTTGCCAGAGGAGAGATCCTTCGCTTCTTTTTTAGTCTTCAGGAAAGCCCTTTAAACCTGGCTACGCTGGCTGGCATGAGGTCCTAAAGGAGAAGCTGTTAGTTGAAAGTAGTTGGTATACTAACTGAAAAGGTACCCCACCTCTCCCCTACAAACCCTTGTTTTTAGTTTATTTTAATGTTTGTAATTTTAATCCAGTTTTATATTTATAATTGCTGTAATATGTTTTTTATTTGCCTGAACCAAGAGATAGATGGAAGGATAGATGGATGGATGGATGGATGGATGGATGGATGGATGGATGGATGGACGGACGGACAGACAGATGGACGGACAGACAGACAGACAGACAGACAGACAGACAGACAGACAGACAGACAAAATAAACTGGAAGAGAATTAAGAGAGAGAAAAATGAAGGATTTCCAAAGCCTTTTGCATCCAATGGATTCTGGCCCCTTGACATGCCACACAAACCTGGTGTGGCCTTCAGGCCAATGATAGTTGTCCATCTTTGTTATATGGCAATTATCTGCACATTAAATAGTTGTACGATGATAACATTCCACACATCACTGGATTTGCATTTCAGTTCAAATAAATACCCTTGACTTGTATTTGGTGATGCTTGTCAATAATGTTTGCAGATTTTGTTCCCTGAATGTGTTCTTTCCTTCTATATAGTACAATGATCCCATCTTTATCAGGACTTAAAATGGGAACAACCAACTAAAGCAGAAGAGTCTTAGAAATCTGTGTATACACCCTACTATACAAAGTAAGCTATTCCATTTCTGCTCTGTTAAGGTATAGAATAGAACTTAGGTTACCCACTAGTTTTATCATTCCTGATTGTACTGATCAAATTCTAGGTTCAAAAACCTATCATAGTATATTTAAAAATGAGCCTTTTAAAAATAAAAAATGTTTAGCAATGAATGTAAATAATTTAATTTATTAATTCATTTTTGGAGATGAAATAGGAGGAGAAAGGAGTTTGCCACCTTGAATTATTTATAAAAATAATAAAGGTGGGATTTAAATAAATAAATTGTAATATGTGTTAAAAAAAGGATTCTTGGCTCATATGAGCATGGGATGTCATCACTTACAAATAAATATGGACGGTGCTATTTACCTGTATTATGCTCTAAGCTTTGGCGTTGTACCAAATGTGGCCTCCTTCTCCTCTGTAATGTCTGAGAACTGTTCCCATAGTTCCCAAGAAGATTGTTTCAGGCCAGCAAAGAGGAAGCTGCTCTCTCCTGTGTGCAGGCTAAGATAGGGAGCTCTGTGCACGCAGAAACATTTCTCCCGATTATGAAGAAGGGAAAATAAAAACAAGCAAATCATCCTGAGGGGCAACTGGCAGTGCTCAAAAATGCATCCTTGCTACTCTGCTGGTGCTATAAAAATCCACAGGGCTCCAATTTTAATGTGGAGTTTGCATCTCATGGTAGAACTCTTACTTCTCTCTCCTTCTCTTTCTCTGGTGAACATTTTGTGCATGTATTATTCTCTATTTATACACTGGCTTAGATACTGCATTCTACCTTTGTGCATAACACATTCCAGTTTTTAATTTCCCACCTATTTTCTTCTTCATTTATGTTTTACATTTCAGAGCAGCTGTCTCTATGTAGTAGGTATCTAAGGGCCAGTGTTCCTGAATGTGATAAGATGACTCTCATCCTCAGCCAGAGTAATAGAAATGAAATGAAAATCACAAGTTCATTTTTTTCTTTTCTTTTTTTTAAAAAGTCATTTCCTGTAGATATTGTCTTTTCTCTAATCAAACAAGGCAATTTACCCATTTCAGCAAGTTGTGTGATCCTCACTAACCATTATTCCACTGTAGGCATTGTCCAATCTTTCCATACACAAAAAAAGCTTCTTCTGACATCGTTTTGTGCTAATCTGACTACAGGATGCTAGGGTGGCACAGTGCTTCTTTGCTAGATGGCTGCACCTGAAGTTGGATTATAACTTTTTTTTTTAAAAAAAATGGGAATAATATTTGTGGGCTGTATAGGATTGTCTAGTTCAAACACAAAGCATATGTCTATCATCAACAGTCTCAGTCCAGCAAAAAGCTTTCCTGAATAATTCATTCATTTCATGTACTGACCCATACCTGGGGCTGGGATGGAAACTCTTCCTGTGGGGTGCATCAGGCCAGCTAAGCTTCAGTGGGACAGATGCAGTTTCTTCTTTCATATAATTTTTTCCATGTTTATTTTGCATTCTTTCCAAGCTTTTCATCCAACTGCTTATTTGCTTTGAATAAAAACGTCCCTCCCAGCCTGTGTGAGCACTAGTCATTTTCAAAAATAAAACATTAAGTATGGTCTTAAACTATTAAAATGACATGCATTCAGTTTGAAGGAAGGAAAGAAAGTGCATTAGATCAGGTGGGGAAAAATTGAGCTATAATAGTTTTCTGTCAAAATATATTTGATTTGTAAATAGAGTTTGCTTATTATTTCTCACTGTGGCTTGCCTTCAGAATATCTGAGTTGAATACCAGAGTTGAATTCAAAATCTTATTTATCTAAAGATTTATTCATTGATCTTGGATGAATTCTTTGTTCATAGATTAATTTTAAAAGAAAAAACCTGTAGAAATCACCTACTTTTAAAATGCTTGTAAGGTTGAACAAAATAAGAATAATTATGATTTTTATTAGTAACATTGAAAAACAGATAACATTTGGAAACTGTGAACATTAATCCTTACCAGTGTTCCACTGAGACTGAATTTCAATAAGTTAATTTTATATTGTATGCAGTGTTTGGATTTTAATTCCAAACCTAATTTTCCAAATGGCATTGTATTTTTCCCTAAGGTCTCTCTCCATAAGACAGTGACAATTTCAAAGTAGCATTGTGCTTAAGCCCTGGGCAATTATGAAAGATTTGCATTTGTGGGAAATCAATAATCAACTTTGAAGAATTTCTGATTATTTATTTCCAAGATAGGATTCATGGGAGGGTGATAATGCTCTCAGGAATACCAAGCATATGTATCACTCCAAGTCATAAATATCCATTTGTTATGCAAGTAAACAGCAGGTCTGAATTATAACTTATTTATATAATTTTGTGTGGGTTTTGTCATGATCTACCTTGGGCATGTTTTTGAATGAAATTTAATACATTCCAAAGCAATAAATCAACAAAAATGTTTGATGTTCAATGATCAAAAGTCTGCAAATAGAGAACTAGATGAATAAACAATTAATACTGGAGCTATACCAATCTTTGAGTGGTGCTTTGCTTCATAATGGAATTATAATAAGTAAAGCACTTCTTTAAAAGCATTTCACAAAGCAATTCTCACTTTGCTTCTAAGAGCAATCAAAGTAATCACATTGCCTCGTTTCACAACTGGCATTTGGAATGTGGAGAAGCTTCTTCAAAGACTTTTCAAATACTTGGAACAATTCCTGGTTTGGTCAAGTCTGTGAAGTGACATGAAGCAACATGCTGAGGTAAATAGCATTGTCTTTTGCCTTGAAAAAAATTCATACTGCCTTGATGGTACTAATAAGCTTTTCACAATGAATCAAAGTGGCCTTGCATATGCCTTCTGAAAGAAATGCTTGTGAAAAATAGGGATTTTTTTTCAGGCATGTGATTCATCAATCAATAAACTAGTATGGGATTATTTCTTAGTCTCATCCTAAGGTTATTACTCTTACTCATATGAACATTGTTGACGTTTGTTGTGGTTTTGAGGATTTACTTTCTAAAACAAATATAGAAGATAAGAAATATCTTCTGTTGTCCCTTCTTGAGACAAAGCATCTTGGGCCATTGAATGAGCAATTTTGAACAAGAAGTCTTGGTTGAATCTAAGTTACATACCTAAACAGCTGAAGAGTATTTGTTTCCTCTTCCTTGAACTTTATGGTTGTCTGTAGTTCTCTTCTTTCTTTCTGATCCCTCCCATAAACCAAGTCAGATTGGTAACAAATATAGTCACACTCCTTTTTCCTCACAGGTTTCCTCTTAACTCTTCCCACATCTATCACTAAGTTTCCATTTTTAAAGAAAGCAATTGTAATGGTATGTGAGAATGACCTTGGGAGATAAGAGGAAGCGCTACAGCCCAGGCAATGATCTCATAAATGAAATTTGAGGCTAAAGGAGGAGAGGGTGATGAAAGTTTCTCAGAACAGATCCTCCAGAATTTTCTGGAAAGTAAAAGTGAGGAATAGGAGGGATACTTTCAGACTTGCAAGATTCTGTTTCTGTGACATGACAGTAAAGATAGAGCTGGTTCTCATGAGTGTGCTTTTTGTCTGGACTGCTTTGCAAGTCTAACAAGAATGGAATGACTTACTGGTATAGACAATTACATTCTCTCAGGGCTTTTTTTCTCGGAGAAAAGGTGGCGGAACTCAAACCTGGCCACGCCCTCATCAAACCCTAGGACCGCCCCTTTAGAGAACAGGAATGCAAGTAAAATTTGGGAGGGGCTATTTCCGGTGTGGGAGGGGCTATTTCCGGTGCGGCCGGCCCGGAAAAAGGTGCCGGAACGCGGTTCCGCCGCGTTCCGGCTGAAAAAAAGCCCTGCATTCTCTAATATAACATAAAATAAAGACTTTGTCTAAGCTCTAGACTTCTACTGTAGTATAATCATGGAGAGTTATAGCTGATGTCATCAATAGCAGCATAGTCATATAACATTAATTTAAGCATGATAAATAATTTACCTAGAAACAGAGTTGCTTGCACCAAGCTTCATATATTCCAACTCCCAAGGGAATGAATTTCTCAATATCCAGCTATTTCAGTTTTGCAGCAATTAGGGTTGCATATGCATAGCATTATATGTTAATATGCCTGCTGTCCCACTAAATCCAGCAATCTTAAGGCAAGTCAGTACTATAAGGACCAAAATGTTGCAATGTTTTTTTGTAAAGGAGGAGGCGGAGGAGGAGAAGAAATTATTCTAGATTTTTAGTCCTACAGTCCTACATCTCTTCAGTACACCTTGGTTCAAACTTATTGAAATAGTCCTGAAAATTATTCATAACTTAAAAAGTAAGATATAACAAAAATTAAAATATCATTTTTATTCAAGCAATAATAAATAAAACATCAGAAGATTAGAACTACATAAACCAGTCAATAAGCTTTACTAGAGTTAAAAATATGTGTGAGAGATTGTCTATAGTTAGCAGTAAATAACACCAACATAAAAACATTTTCCACCATGTAAATTCAGAAAAAAAATAATAATTTGGGAGCTGAGTTATGCAGTAGCATAAATCTGGAACAAATATAACACTAATGAAATTTGAAATGTAGGCCTTTGTGAAAAAGCAGCAAATATTTGTGGCTGTGGAGAATACTTACTGCTCTGTTAAAGACTAAAGAGAGATTAAAAAAATATTCTGAGAGATCAGCAACTGTGCAAGAAGCATTCCATTTCTTCTGAATGGTTTTTTATTCCCTCTGGTAATATCAGCAAATGTTGATGGCTACACATGACATAATGCCATTTGTGGTATGATACAGAAATCCTTGAGAAACAACATTTCACATAATCTCTTGTACAATTGTCCAGCAACAGAAAGTACATAGAAGGGCAGGCTTAGATCAAGGGAGGGGTCAAAAGAATCATCAGTCTTGAGTCCCTTCGCACCTATAAGAGATCTAAATCTAGCTCACCTTGAATTTGCTTTGACTTTTAGTAGTTCATTCTTGTAGAGAGTCTTAGCATGCAATCAACTGTATTCATTTGATCCACCATGACTCCTGATTTCCTGAATGCAACAGAGAGGCAAGTCTTGTTAGCTAGGCATTCTCTCTTCATTGCTGAAGTTTCTCCATGGTGAAGATGTATGAAGTCCAAACACAGAAGAGAGGGGCTCTGAGATGTACAGGATTCAAGAATATCGATTTCGGTGGGAAAAGTGGCAAAGGAACATAAAACAGCAATTGAGCAGAAGTAGAAAAAGGAAATTTTGCTGCAAGTTGACTGTGGCAGCCTCCAATCTCATGAGCCATCCAAGAAGACATTGTGAAGTTGGATGTTACTGTCTTACCTCAGCTGTTGTTCAATCCAATCCTGCCATATGACAATAACTTTTTGCTCAAAATGGAAGAAATACTTTGATGGGCATCTAAAAGGAGTGTCAGGGCTTGGTTGAAGTAACAAAAGATTGTTTTCCTTTTTTCATTTATTAAAAAAATTCTATTTATACCCACACTGAGGAGGTAGAAGCATTATTTTATGAATTTATTTTATTTGTATCCCACCTTTATTAGTTTTATAAATAAATCAAGGGGGCAAACATATTCAACACATCTTCCTCCTCCTCTCTACAACAACAATTCTCTGAGGTGAATTTGGCTGAGAGGGAGTGACTGGCCCACAGTCACCCAGCTGGCTTTCATGGCTACTTTTCATTTAACCCTTGCAAAAGGAGGGGGGAAAGGCAAACAGGAAAAACAGAAAACAGAAACAAAGAAATGTATAACTTCTATACATGTATAACTATAACTATACACTTATAATTATAATTGTATAATGAAAATTTTGAACATTTGTTATTAAGATCATTAGTTTCCATTTAAAATACTCTGGGACAGTTTCTCTTTCAGGAGCCTAAATAAAACAAAGTACTAAGGAAGGAATACTATTTTTAATACCAGAGAGCCACCTGTACAATCAGAAAATTCATACATGACTAATGATTGTCATTATTAATGTAAATAGAATAAAGAATAAAATTCTGGTAATTTGGGACCATAGATTAACCAGTTCCATTCCATTTATTTGGTCCCAAATTACCATAGATTAACCTGCTTCTTTTTTTAAAATCAGCCAAGGTTAGTTAGATGCTACCCGCAGTCCTTTAAGCTAGAATCAGAAAGTTGGGGGGGAAAAAATCCCAGAAGAAAACAGCATAAAATCATCTACAGTATATGGTTGCCAAAGAAGCTGCGTGACATGTGGTAGTCCCTTGAAATCAAGCTGAACTTTTTGCTATTTGCTTTAAAAGATTCAGTCTTGGATAAAAATGGGGCTTTTCTGCAATTTGCAGTATTTTGCTTGATAAATAGCAGCTGCAATGAAATATCACTTTAAAAATGTAACCCAAGGCTGCAATACAGAGAAGGTGAAAAATTAATTAGTTATCCAAGCAGACAGCTGAATTTGCTCTTACAGAGGCCATGAACAAAGCTAAGGACACTGAAAGGACGTACATAAACCATACTCACCCAAATTTTTCAGCAGTGTTCATACAGCAGTTTCATTAGCTCAAAAGTACTGTTTGTAAAGATAATGATATGAATATAAATATGCAATCAGGTGTATAATAAATTAGACCCAGATGGCAAGTGGAATACACAAATATTTCATGGTCCCATCTGCCTTCATCTACTGAAATTATTTTACACTGGATTTCAGAAATTCAGAACTTTAAGATTCATTAGCAATGCTATAAAAAATCATGGAACATTCTTTATCAGAGGAATGACTTTACTGTTGAAAACGTATTTCTAGATTCACAAAATTGTGTGAAGGCATGACTGTGAAAACAAGACATGGCATTTTGTATTCCTGGAAAAACCTACTGCACATACAGAATCATTGTTTTGACAGATGAATATTGCCTGCATTTAAAATATGTATAAAAGGAACTAAAAGAAATTAGTCTTAAAATGTCAATGGATGGCATACTTTATGATTGTGGGTTTCTGAAAGGAAATATTGGCTACAATACATTTATTTTTATAAAACATTTTGCTCAAAACAACCATTTTAAAAATACATTTTGGATATAAAATGCTTCTTACAAGTTTTATTTTTACATAAGATGTATAATTCTACCATTTCATAGCAATGTTGATAGTCCGTTTAGCTCTAAGGAGGAAAGGAGAGATTGAACTCATTTTTAAACATACATCATGCAACTTACCTCACTGATTTTTGCTCTCTGTTCTTTAGACTTAATTATCTGATAAAATGGGACTATTAGTGAACCTAAAGCTGTATGAAGATGTTTGACACTCTTTCATGCCCTTACTGTAGGAGAAAGGACTGGCAAAACCTGGGGTGGAGTTAAAAGAGAGATCAGCCCAGTGGGCCTGGGCAACAAAAAATTAGCTACTGATTCTGCCGAAGTGGTGTGATCCATCACTGGATCAGCCCAGAGACTCTATGTAACCAGAGGTGGATTAAGCCCTCCCCCCATCACTGGATCAGCCCAGAGACTCTATGTAACCAGAGGTGGATTAAGCCCTCCCCCCCATCACTGGATCAGCCCAGAGACTCTATGTAACCAGAGGTGGATTAAGCCCTCCCCCCCAATTCCATGTTGTGTATTCTGACTTTAACTCCAAGCAAGTGCTAACCAGTAGTTAAGAAGATTCCTGTGCATAGAATGTTTAGCAATAAATCTGTTTAATTGGACCTGGTAGACCTGATCTTTCATGCCTGACATTTAGAATCTCTGCATTATTTTTACATGTGTGGCAAGCAGAAAATTCATATGCCCATTGATTATTTTGTACATAGCCATAGTTCTTTTCTATAAAGTAGATTGTCAGTTGAGCTGGGAGATATTATTGCTTATGTCCTATCTTCTGATACACAGAAGTGCTTTGTAGTTCTCATACACTGAGGGATGATTCAAGTGCAATATATTTGTATAAAACAGCATTTATTATATAGACTGAAAACATTCATAGGGATCTATAAGTCCCTGAGCTTTATAAATTCTTAGTAAGAACACACCTGGAATACTGCATCCAGTTTTGGTCACCACATTATAAAAAAGATGTTGAGACTTTGGAAAAAGTTGATCAAAGGTCTGAAGACTAAAACATATGAAGAACAGTTGCAGGAATTGGGTATGGATGTCTAGAGAAAAGAAAGACTAGGGGTGACCTGATAGTAGTGTTCCAATATTTAAGGGGCTGCCACAAAGAAGAGGGGGTCAACTTATTTTCCAAAGCAACAGAAGGCAAGACAAGAAACAATGGATGGAAACTAATCAAGGAAAAAGCAATGGATGGAAACTAATCAAGGAGAAAAGCAACCTGGAATTAAGGAGAAACTTCCTAACAGTGAGAACATTTAATCAGTGGAATGGCTTGCCTTCAGAAGTTGTGGGTGCTTCACCACTGGTTACTTAGTTTGGGGTAATGAAACCAAGCTCAGAGACCAAGCTGACAGGAATAGCCAACACTGCAGAAGACAAACTCAAGATCCAAAAAGATCTTGACAGACTTGAACACTGGGCCCTATTAACAAAATGAAATTCAACATAAATAAATGTAAGGTTTTACACTTAGGCAAGAAAAAACAACTGTATAGATACAGGTTGGTGAAACCTGACTTAATGCCAGTAACTGTGAGAAGGATCTTAGAGTCCTAGTGGACAATTACTTAAATATGAGCCAACATTAATGCATGAATTGAGAGATAGACTCAAGATCACATGAAATTCTAATACTGCTTTACAAAGCATTAGTAAGACCACACAGGGAATACTGTGTCCAGTTCTGGTCATTACAATATAAAAAAAGATATTGAGACTCTGGAAAGAGTGCAGAGAAGAGCAACAAGAATGATCAGAGTGCTAGGGCTAAAACATATGAAGAATGGTTACAGGAATTGGGTATATCTAGTCTAACAAAAAGAAGGACTAGGGGAGACATGATACCAGCGTTCCAATATTTGAGGGGCTCCTACAAAGATGAGGCGGGGTCAAATTATTTTACAAATCACCAAAAGGCAAGACAAGAAATAATGGATGGAAACTAATCAAGGAGAGAAGCAGTCTAGAACTAAAGAGAAATTTCCTAAATGAGAACAATCAACCAATGGAACAGCTTGCTTTCAGAAGTTGTGAATAATAATAATAATAATAATAATAATAATAATAATAATAATAATAATAATAATAATAATAATAATAATAATAATAATAATGATGATGATGATGATGATGATGATGATGATGATGATGATGATGTTGTTGTTGTTGGAAGGGACCTTGGAGGTCATCTAGTTCACAACCCCTGAGATATTGGAATACTGCTATCATGTCACCCCTAGTCCTTCTCTTCATTAAGCTAGACATACCCAATTCCAGCAACCGTTCCTTATATGTTTTAGCCTCCAGTCTCCTAATCATCTTTGTTGCTCTTTTCTGTACTCTTTCTAGAGTCTCAACGTATTTTTTACATCATGGTGACCAAAACTGGATGCAGTATTTCAAGTGTGGCCTTACCAAGGCATTGTAAAGTGATATTAACACTTCTTGTGATCTTGATTCTATCCCTCTGTTAATGCAACCTAGCACTGTGTTGGCTTTTTTGGCAGCTGCAGCACACTGCTGGCTCATATTTAAGTGATTGTCCACTAGGACTCCAAGATCCCTCTCACAGTTGCTACTATTGAGCAAGGTACCACCTGTACCAGTGATGGAGAATCTTTTGAGACCAAGTGCCCAAACTGCAACCCAAACCCCACTTATTTATCATTGGGTGCTGGGTGATCATGGCCCACTGGAAGGGTGTGGCCATTGGGCGCGGCTGCAGTGGTCATGGCAGACTATGTAGGGGTGGCTGGAGTGGGCATGGCCACCTTGATGTTGCACGTGGGGAGAGACACCTGTGGGGGCCAGGCAGGGTTGGGGGAGATCCAGAGGGTCTCTGGCTGGTGGGACGGTGGGCAGGAGGCTTGTCCTGTGGGGTGAGACAAGGCAAGGCGGGGGACAGGGCAGGGGTGCCATTGCCACAGAGCAAGGCAAGGCGAGGCAGGGGCTGTGGCGGCTGCTGCCTGACACCATTGGCCCCTACACACAGTGAATGTATTGAGGCCAACTGTGTCTGTCAGAAGCCACAGCCTGCCGGCCCTTTGACCGGCACACTCTGGAGCTCCGCAGCCCACTGCAAATACTGGGCCAGCCCTCCAGCAGCAGGCGGAGTAGGGGAGGGGGGATCTGGTATACCGGTTCCTTACCTCCACCCGCCTTGTTCTGCGGCCTCATGGCAGTGGCATTGGGCATGACGCACAAGGCGACAAATGGCCAGTTTCAGCGCGATGTGGCTGTTTGCCGCCAGCCATGGCCATTTACTGCCTCGCGTGTCACACCCAATGCCGCTTCCATGAGGCTGCGGAACAAGCTGGGTGAAGCTAAGGAACAGGTATACCAGTTTCTTACCACCACCCGGCTTACTCTGCGGCTTCATGGCAGCGGCATTGGGCAGGAGGCAGCAAACGGCCAGTTTCGGCACGACGTGGCTATTTGCTGCCAGCCGCGGCCATTTGCCACCTCGTGCGTTGCACCCAATGCTACTGGCCATGAGGCCGTGGAATAAGCCGGGTGGAGGTAAGGAACCGGTATACCGGTTTCTTACCACCGCCCGGCTTGTTCCGTGGCCTCATGGCAGTGGCATTGGGCAGAAGGCGGCAAATGCCCGGTTTTGGCATGGCACGGCTGTTTGCCACCTCGCGTATTGCACCCAATGCCGCTGCAAGTTAGAAAATCTGATGGAACTTTTTTTTTTTAATCGATAGTCCCACACACATGCGCCAAAGGCTGAGAAGCAAACAGAGAAATGGAATGCAGCTGAAAGGCAAGATAGTAAAAAAATGCTTGGGGAAGGTGAGGGTATCTGGGCAGGGGTGGGCATGGCAACCTTACCCTGTGTGGCTTCAGCAGGTGTCTGGCAGGGGGAGGGAAGCAACTGGTCTATCACCATGCTAGCGCCACCACGTTGCTTCTCCACCCCATGCACCGGCCCCACCCTACTCCCTGCACGGAGCACCTTGCTCCCGCTGCTCCGCTCCACCCCCTGCATGGAGCGCTCTGCTACTGCCACCCCACCCCTCGAACAGAGCGCCCTGCAACCGCCGCTCCCCCTCATCCCCTACGTGGCACCTTCTTTCCAGCTCCGATGCGTCACTTCCTTTGCTGCTGTGTGGGACTAAAAATAAAGTTCAATCAATTCCAACTTTGCAAGATCTTTTTTTCCCATGAGAAGTTGAAATTGATTGAACTTTATTTTTTACACATGGAGGCGTAAAGTGAAAAGGTTTTATAAAACCCAGCTTAAAAAGCCACTTGCCTATGGAGATTTTGATGCAGGTTGCTCATGGATGGGACTGCAGGCCTAGGACTGGGGCGACAGCACATGTGCCTACAGAGAGGGCTCTGCGTGCTGCCTGTGGCACACGTGCCATAGGTTCGCCACCACGGACCTATACTATACCTGTGCATTTGGTTTTTCTTGCCTAAATGTAGAACCTTGCTTTTTTCACTATTGAATTTCATTTTGTTAGATAGTGCCCAATGTTCAAGTCTGTCAAGATCCTTCTGTATCCTAAGCCTGTCTTCTGGAGTGTTGGCAATTCCTGCCACCTTGGAGTCATCTGCAAATTTGATGAGTTCCCCATCTATCCCCTCAACCAAATCATTGATGAAGATGTTGAAAAGCACTGGGCCCAGAACAGAGCCCTTGGGCACCCCACTACACACTTTCCTCCATGTAGATGCAGTTCCATGGAGGACCACATGCTGAATATGGCTGGTCAGCCAGCTACGAATCCATCCAGTGGTGATGCTGTTCAACCCACATTTTTCTATCTCAGTTTCATCACTGAAGGCTTTCAAAAAGTGACTGGATAACCATTTATGTCAAATGATATGTATAGGGTCTCCTGCTCGAGCTGGGGGTTGAACTAGAAGACCTCCAAGATCCCTTCCAACTCTATTAATCTATGTTCTATATTCTACACAAATCTTAATTAAAACTTGGATGGCACAGTCAAGATTATATAAAGTGAGAAAGGTTGTGGAGATGATAAGGAAGAAGGCAATCCATTCAGATTAGGGTCTTTAATCGTATTATACCACACAGCACTGTAGAAGTATCATAGTTCAGGAGTAGAGTATCTAATGTGTGTTGAAGCTTTCAAGGTGATCTCTCTTCTCTTCAGATAGGGCTGAAATGACAGCCCTGAGCTAAATGGCTAATGTCTTATTTTGTTAAAAAAAGGTTTCCTATGTTGTTATATTATACAATCATGCAGGGACACCCTACAGACTATTTTCCACAAGTCAGTGAAGTCAAAGGAAGGGAAAGGGAGTTTATTGTAGATCGTCCATCAGGACACCTGCAGCTACTAAGATGTAGCCATTCATCACTGTCTCCTGAATAAAGAAAGTTTTTATAAGTAGTCTAATGAGCTTAATTCCCCAACCTGGCAGAACCTAGCCCCAGGAAGCAGAGGTCTGAAATATTGTTCTTTCATTTAAATCTTTTATGAAAATTTACTATTTTGGGAGAAGAGGTGAAAGAGATTTAAGTGGTACGGGGTATATGTTTCATTGTTCGCTGCTAAGTAAAACAAAGGGTCATTTTAATTTGATTTATGGGCTAAATTTAATGGAAGACTAATATGCTAATACTTATTTAAATCAGGGCAAATGAATCTGCATCTGGTATTGCTTCTACACCCCACTGAGATATCAGTGCCTCAGTAATCACCCTTCTGCCCTCCCAGGTATCTCTTCAACTTCAAGGATTTCATTTCACCTCCTGAAGAATTTATGATGTGTCTACAGGGTATAAGGATGGGAGCAGAGTGACACCTTAATATAACGTATTATCGAAAGATCTTTGTTATCCTTTCATGGGCAAGTCACTATAAAACAGAACAAGAATTTATTATCAAGATTTTACAAAAGCAACATTGGGCAACTGTAAAAGGAAGCCAAAACTTTTAAAGAGGTACCCAGTCATGTACCCATTGCAAATTCCATCCTATTTGTGAAATTGCAATGCAATCCAAAGTGACTCCGAGTGGCTTACAATGCAGTAAATATAAGAACAATTACAAACATAAAAACAATTTAAAATTCCAAAAATTAAATACAGGCTAAAACAAACTGCTTTGTGGAGTTGGAGTGGTGCCTTCTCTATCACTGACCAACCACTTCCACCCTAGCATGCCTCCAATCAGGGCCCCAAGCCAACCAGCAGAGCCAAGTTTAAGCCCTTTCAAAAAGCCAGAAGTGTGAGGATGGATCTCACTTCCCCGTGGCAAGATGTTCCATAGGACAGAAGCCACAGCAGAAAAGGCTCTTCTCCTAGCCCCTGGAGGAAAAAAAAATTGCAGGGTTAAAAGCTAAATACAAAGAAATATAATAGACAAGAGAAAAGAAAAAAATACAAAACAAAAATAGGAAAGATAGAAAGATAAAATAAAAATAATAAGAAATACAGATGGAGAAAAAAGAAAAAGAAAGAAAAGGAAAGGAAATACTTAAAGAAATGACTTCTGATCCTCTTTATAGCAGTTGCTAATATACCCTCCCCTTCCAAAATTACATAGCATAGTTCCCATATATTTTTAATTGGTAAATCCAGATATCACCAATTCATTTTGTTCCAGGCATTTAGACATATTTTCAAGGATAAAGTTTTTGGGGCTCGGGGGGGGAGGGGCAGATTTCTAGTCAAGGGTTAATTACAAAAAAATCATTAGCATATCATTTCATAAATAAGGTAGCCATCTGAGATTTTTATATTCAAGTATGAAATCATTTTTGTGAGGTACAAGGCTCTCTCTGAGACAGATTTACTGTTGAAAAAAGCAGCTTATTTTAAAAGTGAGTATTGTATATTTTATTGGGATTGTTTTATTTTTAGAATTCATGTGTTATTACTACCATTTGCTATTTACAAGTCGCAGAGCAGAAAAATTACAGACTTGCCTATTAAGTTTCAATGACAAAAAAAGGTGAAACCTAAAAAAATCATTGGTACAAAAATATGTTCTAGTTATACAACAATGTGTATATATGTATTAATGGTGACTACACACATTAGTTTAGCTAACGCAACTCACTCAACATACAAAATAAAGTCTTAAGGTAGATAAACACTTGGTGTAATGTCAATGATTTTGGAAAGAAATTTTTGGGACGTCCTGTTTCATGTAGTGATCGGCTCAATGTATCTAAGAAGACAGCAAGCAGGGCCTGAATACAATGGTGGATCTATACAAACACAAAGAAAAAAAAGAGAGGTAATATTGACGGAAGGACAAACATGAAATGGAAACAAATAACAATTGTTGGTGATTTTAGGTTTCAGTGAGATATTTTTCCAGTAGTTGTGGCAGATTTAGGCATAAGCTAAACAAGCTTCAGTTTAGGGCCTCACAAAATTTCAAAATATGAGTTTTCTGATGATGCAAATTAGTTCATCATTACATTAATAAAAACAAACCTGATTACTTATTTTGTCAGCATTTCATATATACATAAAGATACCTTAATATATTTTAAAAATCACATTTAAGTATTGCTTCCAGGGTATACCTTATGAAAGATATATAGGAGAGAGATTGTACCAGCCAAACAATAAAATACAAATACATTCACTTGAAAATAATATGTATCTTTCAACTTGCTATTAAAAAAATAAAAGACATGCATATGTTTTCAATTTCTTGGGGGGGGGGAGGCAACCCAACATCTTGTTTTAATATGTATTCTAGTGAGACCTTCTAGTGTAACTTCAACTCGGGGCCTCCAAGCTTTACACTATATAGTTTAGGGTCTCACAAAGTCTAAATTCAGCACTGAGTAGTTTCCTCTGATACAGCACCATAGTGTAGTGCATAACATAATAGCTTGAGTGCATAACATTCACTTTTTTAATTCTGTAAAGAGAAGAAGAGATGGTTAGAGCCACAGCATCTCCATATGCAAATATTTGGAGACACCAGAAGTTGAGCTGGCTATGCCCCCAGCTTTCATGTTGTCTTGCAGATCTGCTGAAGTGCTTACAAAGGTTCAATTTCTTTTGTTCATATTTATCTGTATAGCCCTTTTCCTGCTGCAGTTGGAAAGATATGCCTAGCAAGAAATCGCAGATATCAAGCAGATATTCTTGTGATTGAGGAATCTCTCGTCTTTTTCTAGGGCCTGTTTGGAGGCCAAGGCAGTGGTGTTATGTAGAAATGGGCCCCCTTTTGCTTGCGCTCTTGTAGTTATTTGAGCCACCAGTTGTTTTGCTGGGACCAAGGGCTTGACTAACTCTGATTTTGCACTATTATATTGTGGCAGCCTCGACAAAGCATCGGCTAGAAAGTCCCCCTGCCCGGTAAATAGCTAAGGGTGAAATTAAAGCATTGAAAGTATTGAGTCCACTGTGTCTGTTTGGGGGACAACTTCCTTGGGGTTTTCAGGGCCTCTATGTTCTTGTGGCCAGTCCAGACTTGGAAAGAGATTTTATTCCCTTTCAGGAAACGTCACAATGTGAGTAGGGCTCACCTAATGACATAGGCTTCCTTTTCCCACACCACCCAATGCTGCTTGGTTTCTGTCAGTTTTTTCAATGTGTAAGCCAAGGCTGCAGTTGGCCCTTCTCATTTTTCTAGAGCAGTATGGCTCCTATGGCTATGTTGCTGGCATCGGCCTGAATAACAAAGGGCTTTTCAGGTTCCTGGCGCCTTAGCACTTGTTCAGTGGGAAAAAGTCTTTTTAATTTTTTGAATGAGGCTTGGCATTCCATAGCAAATTAATATGTCACCAAGATACACCAAAACCCTTTTATATAGGTGCTTGTGGAGCACTTCATTTATCAGCTGCATGAACCAGGCACTGTGATTTTGGTCCTCCAGAGATGAGACAAAGCAGATGATCCCAGACTCATCCCTCCTCCCCAGTTCCCATGAAGATACATCAAAGCAAAAGAGGAACAAACCAAAATGGATACATCATAGAGAAACCTCGAGGTTCCCCCCTCTGCCAGAATGGCAGTGTCCTGAAAGGGCTCTTTAGGAACCTGACAATCTCATTTTTCAGAGTTTTCCAAGTGTCTGAAATTGTTTACCTCTTTTAAGATTTCCATTCATAGAATTCTTCCTAAGGTCTCTCTAAGTTTGTCTGAGACACTAGTTTGATCTTGTTCAATTAGTTGTGCCTGGCTTATGTTGAATTCCAATATGACATGTTCACTCTCCCCCAAGTTCACGCAACTTCAAATCCTCATATCATTTCACTCACGTTAGTAAGAATTAAGTGCACTATAACTGACCCTCTGATTCTCTCCTCTGTTTTTTGGAAGACAAAGTTGTCTGCTAGGTTTGTCTGGAACCTGTTTGATTTCCCACCTGTAGTTTGTCTCCCAGTTGATTTCACAGTAGTTAAAGTACCCCATTACTACTGTTATGCTTCCTGCACATCTTAGCTAACTGATTAGCAAAAAGTTCAGTTATTTCCTCTGCTTAGTTGGGTAAGCTGTAATACACAAGTTTGGCAATGTCATTCTTTTTTTTATATATTAATCCAAATGATTTCAAGAAGGTTTTCATTCTTAGAGGGTTTTTTTTCATTTCTATAGAGGTGTAGTTATTTCTTATATATAATGCAACTCCATCTCCTATGCAAGTGTCCTTTTTGTAGACTTCACCTTGGCATTCAACAACATCATTCCAGAAATCCTCCTCTCTATATTGACTTAGATAGCTGTGCCTGACTACACTTGTAGATGGATTATAAGCTTTCTAACAAATAGGAAGCCACAGGTGAAGCTATGAAAAATCACATCGAATACCCATTCAATTAACACAGGAACCCCCTGGGGCTGTGTGCTCTCTCTATTACTCTTCTCTCTATATACTAATGACTGCATCTCGAAGGATTCCACTGTTAAAGTATTGAAGTTTACAGATGATACAACAGTCATTGATCTCATTCAAGATAATAAGTCTGCCTACAGGTATAGATGAGAGGTAGATCAACTGCACCCTGTGGTGCAGTTGGAACAATCTGGAGCTGAATACTCTTAAAACTATAGAAATGATAGTAGATTTTAGAAGAAGCTCTCCTATTCTACCATCTCTTATAGTATTAGACAACATGGTATTAACAGTAGAGACCTTCACGTTTCTGGGTTCTATTATCTCCGAGGACTTGAAATGGACACCTAAAATTAAAACCTTCATTAAAAAGGCACAACAAAGAATGTTCTACCTGTGTCAACTCAGAAAGCTCAGATTGCCCAAGAATCTGCTGATACAGTTCTACACATAAATTATTGAGTCTGTCATTTGTACCTCAGTAACTATCTGATTTGGCACAGCAACCAAACAGGACAGGAACAGACTTCAACTGATAGTTAGGGCGGCAGAAACAACAATTGCAACCCGCCTGCCTTCCATTGAGGAACTATATACTTCACGAACCAGAAAGAGGACTGAGAAAATATCTACAGACCCCTCGCATCCTGGATAAAAACTGTTTCAACTTCTCCCCTCAGGTCTCCACTATTAGAGCATTGCATGCCAAAACAATAGACACGAAGACAGTTCCCCCCCCACATGCTATCACTCTGCTAAGCACCTAATTCCTTTAGGCCTAAAGATATTTATCCATTTAGTAGGCTTTATTGCTATTATCTTCACCTTCTCATGTTTCCTGCTATCTTCCTATTGGTATCTTATTATTTTTCACTCATCGTTTGTATCTTATGATTAAATATTGTAACTATGATTTATCACTTTGTTATTTGATTGAGAGCTTATGCACCGGAGACAAATTCCTTGTGTGTCCAATCACACTTGGCCAATAAAGGATTGTATTCCATTCTATCGTTAAGTCTGTTTCTTTTGAACAATTACAATCTTTCTAGCAGTATGTTCCAGTCAAGGGTTGTATCCACCAAGTTTTGGTAATGGCAACAACGTCATACCTTTCCTCTTGTACTAGGACCTCAAGTTTGCCCTGTTGGTTACCCATTTTTTGAATGTTAGTGAATAAACATCTGAGTCCTTTTTGACAGACCCTGTGTTTGTCTCCTACCTCTCCTGTTTTATAACTGAGTCCCCCCTCTTTCACACTACTTGATTAGTTGTCTTGAGGTTTATGCTTGGGATTAAACCTCCTCTCCCTCCTCTTCCAGATATAATTTTAAATCCTTTAAATAAGCTGATCCAGTTGTTTTTCCAAAAATGTTCTTCCTGGCTATTGTGAGGTGTGGACCTTCTCCTACTAGAAACCTTCACATAGATAAATTAGACTGTGATCTAGAATCCAAAGTTCTCTCAATAGCACCATCCTTTAAGCCAGTGATTTACTTCTAAAATCCTCTGTTCCCTCATTAGATTTTGACCTCTTTTTTGGGGGAGGGGGAAATACAAATGGAAATACCAACTGTGCTCCCATCTCTTTGCTTTTCATGCCTAGTTGCTCATGGTCTCTTGTTATTATTGTGTATTATTTTCTGTTATATCATTTGTAAACACATGAAAGAGGACAAAGGAATTGATTTTTTTAAATTCAATTATTATTATTTTATTATTTTAGTAAGCCTTTCAATCACATATTTGATCTTTGCTGCTGGGAAACAGCATACCAGCCTTAATAGATTGTCTGGTCTAAAAATTTCTGATCCCAATCCTCTGAGTAGTGAGTCTTGTATCACAAATACATGGTTTTTTTTTTCTTGGGGAAATCTCATCTACTTTTCTTCCAGTCAGTGATACACTTGAAGAAGTCCCTTCTCCAGATGTCTGCACACTTTCTTCCAAGGGGAGGATATGAAGTTGATTGCTTAACTCCAGCAGGGCTGGACTGGACTGGGTTGAACTGTATGTACATTTTTCTCAATCTTTTTTCTTCTTCTAGGAGTAGCGTTGCCATTTGTCTATCTCTAAGGCTTCATTTTTGCGAGTCGTAAATTCTTCCTTACTGTGTTAAGTTCGATTATCATCTTTTTTTTAGTAGGAGTTTCTCATCTTGTTGTTTGAGTCTCACAGTGGCTACACTTGTCTCTAGAGCCTTTACTTTTTCCTTGAGTAATTCATTTAGTTTACATTTGCTACAGATATAAGCTGAGGCTTCTATGAGCATGAATACATACATGGCACATATTTTGCAAATTACAGGTAGTCATAGTCCTCGACTTACAACAGTTCATTTAGTGAGGTTCAAAGTTACAACGACACTAAAAAAAGTGACATATGACTGTTTTTCATACTTTTGACTGTTGCAGCATCCCTATGGTCACGTGCTCAACTTTTGTATGCTTGGGAATTGGTTCATATTTTTGATGGTTGTAGTGTTCCGGGTTCATGTGATCCCCTTTTGCACCCTGCTCACAAGCACAGTCAATGGGAAAGTCAGAGTCCCTTAACAACTGTGTTCCTAACATAACACCTGCAGTTATTCACTTAACAACTGTGACAAAAAAACACTTGTAAGATGGGGCAAAACTCACTTAACGAATGTTTCATTTAGCAACATAAATTTTGGGCTCAATTGCGGTTGTAAGTTGAGGACTACCTGTACAAAAATGTTAGATTTTTTTTCCATGACTGCATTTTTCTTTTTGTAAATGCTCTTGCAAATACTCCCACTAGTTCCAATGCAGGGTCTCTTCTTTCTTTTAAAATTTGGTTTACTGCAGGGTTTTTTTTTAAAAAAAAACCATGCACAATCTTTTCGATATTGCATCCTTTGATTTTAAAAATTGATCTTTGCCCCCTCTTCAACATTTTGTTTAATGTTGAAATAATACTTAAATGTTTTGTACTATCTTTTGCTAAAGTTCAAGTGATCTTTAAATGTAACACATCAAATGAACAGATAGCCTTCAAGTTATATTTTGTAATACACAGAGGGAAGAAGCAAAAAGAAAAAAAGAAGGAAAAAAAAGCAACAGAGCTTGCAGCTATTGTAAAGGGGTATAGAAAAATTGTAAATTGTCAATTGCTCCCCGTGTGTCCTTTCTTTTTAAAATTTTAAAAAACTTTTAAAAATGCTCAATTCAATATTTTGTTTAGAGATTTCATTTTTTAACAAAAATAGTTTTATGAGGAATATATTTTAATTTTTGGTATTAAATTAGTCATTTTTACAGTTATTAGGCCCTGTTTCTCTTTAATTTTTTTTAAAAAAATATTAAAAATAATTTAAAAATTAGATTTTGGTGGATTTTTTAAAATAAAAATTGGATTCATGGAGGTGTTTATACTTAAAAGTTAGTCCTCAGCTCCCTCTTGTAGCTAGTGTGGAAATGAAACAGTTTGTACATAGATTACTCCATGAAATTGCAATACCATTTGTTGAGATCACATTTTTCTCTGCAGCCGCTACATACTATGTAACTACAGAAAGCAAAAGCTGTTTTCTGTTTTTTGTTTTTTAAGAAAAAAAATCTTAATTTACATTGCTCAAAAAAAAGCAGAAAGTTTTCAAGTAGAAGAAATCCCACAAACGATCTGCAAGTAAGAGATCAAATGATTTATTAGAGCTATTTACTCTTGTTTGTACTTGGACAGAGCATCGTGTATATATAGCAATTACCCTCAAGCAAATGATGAGCTAATTATCCCTATGCATTGGGGATTCTTTTGCTAGTTGTGAGCTAAATTGTGCCAGGAAGACCCTTTAAAAATGTTCCAACTTTAAATGGAAACAAATAGAATTTGCTTCTGCTTCATGGATAAAATAAACATTATTTATTTTAATTATTATTATTCTATGTTATATAGCTAATGTGCAATATGTTATGGCCATTTTCAATTCTAGCTTAGTATCTAACTAGATAGTGCAGAGTAAGGGCATTTCCAAATGTCACCACTTTAGCAGATACGTATGCTGGAGTGCAGTATAGACTATTCTCCTTGTGGTGCACTCCAGGCAATGTGACTTGGTCACGGCTAAATAGTCTATGCATTCTGGTTGCTGGACCTCACAAGGACTTCCCAGCAAGAAGCAGCAGCATGAGCACTGAAAAGCGACAGTTAATGCTGTATGCTGTTACAGTATGCCATACAAAATAAATAAAATAAGCTGATATGCCTATATTAATCTTGGAAATGAAGTGGAAATATAATGATTATCACAGGACTTTAAAATTACTATCATAGGTCTTTGAGGACAATCATTGGTCACACAGTAGTGATCTTAGTTGCTGGTCTCACAGTACTAATCCCACTGGTAAAGTTCAAATAGAGGAGGGCAATGACAAGCACTAATAGACTTCATTCATTGCTTCTGCCTAGGATCTGTTTTGGTAGGTTCCACAAGTTCATTCCAAGAATCACACAGTATGTAACTGCTTTTACAGAAACACATCTAGAGTTTTTATGTTTTGTATGGAGAACATCAACAATTGGAAATGCCCTAAGAACATATCAGTTGACTCTAAATTTGGAGATGGATGAAGAACATATTCAGTTGGCCTTAATTGCGATGCCTAGCTACAATATCCCAGTAATTCCAATAACCAGAGTACTGGACAATGATGAACAGAAGTAGTTTGAGCAGTATGAATTGCTGACTCCTTTGAATGTTGAGCTTTTCTCTGGCTACTTTTTTGGTCCTAATTGTGTGCTACACTGCTACAGTTCAGTTATGAGCAGCTATCTGGATTTGTGCTCAACATGTGTTTGTATGTCAAACTGGACAAACTACTCTAAAGAATGAGATTTCAGAATGTTATGTAGATGCAGTAAAATATAAATAGGGAAAATGTTTGATGAATTAAAAACTCAACAGTGTTATTTTTCATTGTCACAAGAAATTATAAAAGTGAATAGATCAGCCTTTAAAAATGTACAATGAACTAGTTATGCAGATAATGAAGTAAGTCACAATAATGTACAACCTTTTTCAGCATAGTTATTCCTGAAACCTGTAAAAGGTAGTTTCTGTAGAGGGTGGATGGGATGGCCTTGAAGGATATGAGAAAGAGCTGCTACCAAGACAATAGTCAGATAAAAGAGTCTGAATCCAGGGAAAGAATGTAATGTGAGTTAACATCTCAGACAAGCATTTCCCTTCTTCTCACAAAAATAGAGGAAGAGGGAAAACACAATCAGACTTTCAAGACTTCTGTTACTATAGCTGTACAATAAAAGTAGTATTAACCTACATGACATTTGATTCCCAGTCTGATCTACTTGAAAGTCTGACATCAATCTTGCGATACTTTAGAGACTCCATCTTTGCTTTGCAAACATGTCAAAAACTTTTCTCTCCAGGCATAGCAAGAGGTCGTTCTTGAAAATTATGCTTAGTTTGCCTAATGCCTGCCAACCACATTTAGCATGCCATTCAATTTCCTTTATTGTATCACCTTCCATTGAGATCCATTGGCCAAGGTTTATGTAGTGGTCTACTACATCTAGTTCTTCTCCAGATATATTTTTTTCCTTTCTTTAGTGAGTTTATTAAACATAACCTGGCTCTTTTTCAGGTTTATTTTTAAGCCAAATGGTTCTCCTGTTTTGTGCAGCTCTTGTATGTGTCTTTGTAGCTCCTCTGGATCTTGTGAGAAGAGAATAACATCATCTGCAAATCTTAAATGATTTAAATAGGTGCCATTGATTTTTATTCCATCTTTTGCCCAGTCTAGTTCGTGAAATACTTCTTCAAGGCACAAAAGGATAAGAAGGTGAAAATATTACTTATGTGAGGAAGTGCATCATCCAGCAGTTTTATGACACACTGAGCTTCTAAGATAAGTGTTTACAAAGAGGGTTGTAATGTCACAATGCAAAGCCCATGACTTATGTAGTTGAACCTGACATTGGTATCCAAATACAAAAGACCAGAGTTTGTACTGTGATGTTATAATATACATTGTGTCATTTTTTTCATCTTTGTATTTTTAGTAAACACTTATGAACCCCCAATTTCTTTTACCTATTATATCATATTAGGGACAATAGACAAACCCAGCATTTCCTCCCTTCCATCTGTTCCATCTCACCTGGTGACCCAATAGCATCTCACTGGCCCATTTTGGATAGAATAAACTACAATTGAATTTAAGGAAAAAAGCATGCAGCAAAACAGATGTTACAGATAAATAAGTAAATAATGCAACATGGAAAGGTGTCTCCTTTGAATTCTTCATAACTGAGTAAACAGATTATATCAATTTCAGAGAACATGGTTCATATGGAAGCAATCTTTGTGATCAGATGGGTATTCAGATGTGTACATGGTTGTATTTCTCCAGAGTCCAAATGACAATCTTCAATTATATTCACTAAAATGATAAAAAGACAATTAATGACCTGAAGAAAAGTTGTTGTATGCAACATATAATTTCTTTATGAAGTGATGCTTCATCACTTACACCCTTTAATTCTACATGCTATTTTTGAGCAAATATATTCTTCTGTTTAACTATTTATTAAACACATAGCTTCGTTTTTAAATAAATATTTTATTAATTTTCTAATTTTACAATCATGAGTAGTTAATAAACAACATGTCTGGGTCCATTGGTAATTCAGTGGTACATTTTAACTTTCTCAGTCTAGTTCCAATACTACATCATCCAGTGCTTCCTTGATCCTCTCTTCTTCTGGTGGTATGCATTTTTCCACACTGGGCAAATATAATTCTTGTTACTGTTAATACATATACAATTAAATATAGATATCTTCATCACATTTTTCTGGTATTATACATAATATCAATAGTGTCATAATATCTTTTCTTGCCAAAACATATCTCAATTGCATTTGCACTTAAAATCCATTTGTTCAATCAATATCCTGTTTTTCCCGCTTTTTAAAAATTTTAATTTCCCTTCGATGTTCAAAATATCTCCAACACTTATAATTCTCATAATAAATTATATTTGGGTAACCAAAAGCTTCCTTTATTCAAACCCTTTTAGAGTTTTCATATTTCCCATCTCATAACAAAGCATAATATTTTAGTTACAAATTCTATCCTTCTAATTATAATAATACTTTTATTTCTAACAGTTCTCTTAACCATATTCAAACATCTGTTTAATAGTATAATATCTCATCTAATAGGTCAAAATCTTTCTTCAGTTTTACTCTAGCTTTCTTCCTTTGCCAAATAACTTTCCAAGTCAGTCCATTTGAATCATCAAGTAATTCTTCCTCTGTTTTTATATATATTGTTTGGAATGAGGAAGACAATTTGATTGAAGTATTTTTGGAAGAATGTTCAAACCATTTATATTCATTAAACAGCCTTCATCCTACTCCTTCAGTTTTTCTTTTCATTTCATTTCTCGTTTGTCAATATTCAGCATTTTTCCTAATAGCTTTATCATCCGTTTGATCAGCTGTTCTTCCTTATCCTCAAATGTGTTCTAAGATCTTGACAAGTAAGATAACTTTTACATTTCTGGTGTTATCACTGCATCTTCTAATTTTTAATTTGTCTGTGTCTGTCTGTTAATTCCTTCCTTTAGGTCCTCCATCTTTGGATGCGTTTCTTCTAATTTTCCTTCTGTTTTCTGGGTTACTAGTTCCCTCTTTGTAGTTATTGTCTGGATTTGTAAGTTTAGGTTAGAAAATTGTTCTTTTATCTCATTTGCATTACTTTTAATCTCATAATAAATAAATAATAAATAAATAAAACAATTGTCTCTTGGATTGATTTCAACATAGAGGGAATTTCTTTCTGAGATTCATTAACATTTTCTTGGTATACCAAGCTGGAGGCTTTGGAGATAAGCGTCAGAGATGGGGTTTTTTTTACCATTTAAGGCTAAGTATGGAACACCCATTTTGTTTTTGTATGTAGTCTTTATGGTCCAATAGGGTCCCCAACCCAGATAAGGCAGCCCAAGAGTTTTTTGTTTTTCCCTTTTCCCAGCTACAGTCTATAAAAGTGAAAGTTTCCAGGAACAACAAAAAGTCTTATCTAAGTCTGGGCTTCAAGCCAAGTTTCTTTTAAGCATAATAAATTGTAGTGCCATTATTTGCCACTAGAAGACATTGACACCATCTTCCAGCTTTCCAAATCCAAGCCTATTTTACAGACTTTCAAATATCTTTTCTAAAAAAAGTCTCAAAGGTACTTTTAGTCCCCAAATTTCAAAGCTATATATCTGTATTAATTAATCTTGTAGTTTTCTCTATATTCCCTCAAAGCAAGGAAATATAGAGGGAGTGGGGCAAAAAGTTCCCTTCTCTCTCTCATCGGGGAAGATTCTTTGTTTTGGGCATTCTTTCTTTCAGGAAAGTAGTATTAAGGTCATAAAAAAGGATAACCTTTTTTTATGGATCACCCAATTCCATTCATGTTGCTCAAAAATTACTAGTTAGTGCTTATCTTCGGTTGTCAGCAGCTTTTGACTGGCCACACGAATGTAGCCAGTCTTTCCCCTGCTGGTTTGAAGAGCTTCCTTGGATCCAGAGGAAGGGCCACTGCCCCTCCGTGATTGATGAGGGTCCCCTCCCTCTTCGTTGCCTCCCCAGGGCAACTTTCGACCCTTTTTAGGGTCCCCAGCGGGCCAAAATCGAACGTGGAAGACGGAGCCCCATCTTCCTGCACCTGTTATGTCGTGATGCCTAACTCGAAGTCAAACACATAGCTTCTTCATAATGGTAGATAGTCTAAGTTAGTACTTTTAATCTTCTAAGACACAATAGATAAGGAAAACATTTGTTGTTATATATTCATGGATATATGTTGGTTGAACAGTTAATAATTAAATCTAATTCTGAATTTCTAGGAAATTCCGGCTTTTACGGTTAAGGATAAGCATGTGACTCTTCTCATAGTTTTTTTTCTCTTTTGTTTTCAAATCTGTAAAAATCTCGTTACCTTGTATGCCTGGCTGCCCAGTACATGAGACCAAGAATAGCATAAAACTTTTTAAAATCAAAATGTTTTGACCTTGAACATTCATTTTGAGTTCAAAATACTTCTTTTGAATATCAAGAACATTGTTCTAGTCATCTGGAACTGTTTCAAACTTGAAATCTCTATTTCAGGTTCAAAACAGATGACTTTGAATTCAACGCACAACCAATTTTGAATTTACAACAGTTTCAGACCGAGAACAGAAAATTTCAAGCTTGAGGTCTTCAGTATTTTAAACATGTTGCATATTCCCTTTGTTGACACAAACTGAGGAAGAAAACCAAAGTTAACTTTAGTTTCTACTGTGCATATGGATGTTTTTTTTTTCAAATTATTTGCAACATTTCAAATAAAATAAGTCACAAAATTAACAAGCTATTAAAAATGTAAATCCTAATAAATCAAAGCAGCTTGTGGATGGGAAAATATGGCACATTCTAAATTTGATTTTTTGCCAGCCATTTGGAGGCAGATAAAAAATTCACTAATAAATATTCTGATACTGAATAAATATTCAGACTAACTGGTCAAAATGTCTCTTGGTTTTACCTATTCAGTCCAACCTATTAGAACAGTTGTGGCTTCTATTCCTAAATATAGCAGTTCTCTAGATCTGATCTCTAAGCAACTCTTGCAAATGCCAACTTTGTAAGATAAATTATCTGTCTGCCATACTTTCGATATTCTCCTTGGAGAAATGTCAACCTTAATAAAGAATGGCTTCTTCCTTGGTGAAGGTATCACACAAACATGCCTATATTATGTGGCATCTATTTAGATTCTTGATGATTCACTTCAAGCATGCATAATAAATGATTGCTGATAAAGTAGATTAATTTGCAATGAAATGAATTATTATCTTTTACCTGTTAAGGGGCTATATGGATTTGATACTATGGAAGTTCTGAAGAGAGGATGAATTGTAATCAGCACACAAAAAACTTGGATGAGCATTCAAGTTTTTCGGTTCTTGAGAAGTTGCACAACAGGTCTATATTTTAGATATCGGACATATAATTGTACAATTTAATATTGTGTTTTCTTATCAACATTCAGCATAGAGGAAAGGGTTATAAACTAATGATAGGTGTTGCATAATCAAAATCAGAAGTGTAGAAGAAATGAGGCTTTCAGTTTCAGCCATTCCTTGCCAACTTTCACTTTATCTCCAAGAATTTCCAGAAGTGGTTACCAACTTTTGTATTCTGTATTTTAAAAATGCATGTTAATGTGACAAAAGGAAAACCTTTAAACGGATAACAGGATTTTTATATTTAAATTATTTTTAATTATAATTATATTTAAAAAACTTTTATATTTAATTTTAATTAAATTCAAACAAAATTCAATATTATTGTTTTCTCACGTACTATTTTGAGCAGTGTGGTTCTTGTATGTCACTCAAAGCTGAAATATGTTTCTTAATCTAGAAGAAAGTTGGCAATCCCAGCTATAAGAAGCATCTAAGGGAGGGTAAAGTGGACCAAGCTGGAACATGCATTATGAAATCACAATGCAATTTTTGTCCCTTTTGTACTTGCATGCAGGTGTAAGGGACAAAACTTGCATTGTGACATCATCATATAGGTTTCATTATTTCATAAAAATGCAGGTTGCTTCTGACACCCCTGCCTAATAGACTGTAAATATATATTTAATTATTCCACAGATGATTTAAGGAATGAAACATGTTTATAAACATTGGTTTTTAATACAAAAAATAATTTTAAAATGTATTTTCCTTAAGTTCAAGAAAGAAAATAAAAACATCCAGGTATAAAGAGGCATTTTATTTTAATTTCAAAGATGAATATGTTTTACAAATATTAAATTTTAAATATTAAATTACAGGATGAATGTAGTACTCTGATTGTAGACTAAAACTTTTCTTATTTAATACTGAAGCCGCCCTGAGTCCGGTAAGGAGAAGGGCGGGATACAAATCAAATAAATAAATAAATAAATAAATAAATACTAAACCAGTGTCATATCTCGAAATAATGGGGTTTCTCAAGAAAAAAATACATTAGATTAATTTTTATTAATGATACCAATTTTATCAATCAATCATTTTATACCTCTCGAGAACTGGACCAACGGCCCCGATGGCCCTCCCAGTGGCCTCTTGGCAATCCATTCTAGCCGCGGTGGCCTTTGGGCTGCTCTTCTAGCGGTCCCGGTGGCCCCGACGGCCCTCCCAGCGGCCTTTGGTGGTTCGAGAGGACTTAAGGACTACCCCCGAGGTCGGACTCTTTGGTGTGGCCGAGACCGAAAATCCTTGCCTTCCCCCCCTTCCTCCCTTCTTTTGATCTCCCACAGCTGGATTACTAATGTATTCGAGGACGGTCCTACTGG
>NW_015387405.1:105240-106584 GCF_001527695.2 Protobothrops mucrosquamatus
TCAGCAAGCGGGACTGACCTAGGGTGAATTTTAAATAGGGATAATTTTTAATGATTTTAATAATGTCACAGCTACAAATATTTGGTTTTAATTGGCTTTTATAGGGGAAATGTTGTGTGTGTTGTTTGTATTGTGTTATTTTAATATGCTGTGAGCCGCCCTGAGTCCCGTGGGGAGAAGGGCGGCATATAAATTATGATAAATAAATATTGGAATGTAAGTTCCACTTTCTCCTGCCAGCACGAAGAAAGACTGAGGTATAGCAAGTGTATTTGTATTTGCTACAGTATTATCTAAGAAATACATTAGTTATTGAAATTGAATTGTTCATATATAAACAAGCACTTTATAACTAATATTAGCCTTCCTGATATTAGGATGTACACCCAACTGAGGGGACAAAAAAAAATATCTCAATCATAATATTGGTCCCAATATAGCTGCCCAAAAGTACAAATAACCAGTTAGTAGAAAGGGAGAAACATCTAGAATTTTTTAAAAATGAGTTAAATAATTAAATTAATATATTGTTCTGATGCTGCATTTAGGATGGACTTTCTCTCACTTCTTCTTTGACCTGAGAAAGAATTGCAGTGAAGCTGACCTGATGCTGACCTGAATTACCCTTGAGCTAGTTCACTGTGTGGATCTTTATTCACAACCATTTTATGGTTACAATTATTCTTTCCCCCAAATCTAGTTTACAGTACTGCTGAGTCTCCTCCCAGCTTATTGTTTTTAGAAAAATGCCTCATCCATTCCAAGGCTTTGAAGCTCTGGTTGATGCTCTCCATCAACCAGATGCAGTGCAGAGAGTGGTGAGGATGGCAGAAAAGATTATTGGCAATTCTCTCCCTTCCATCCAGGACATACCATATAAGAATTGCTTGAGCAGGGTCCACAGTATTGTCTGAGACACTACACATCCTCTTCATGACCTGGTTGTTTTTTTTTTGCTACCTTCTGGGAGGAGCCTTTGTGGTATCCGAAGCAGAATATCTGGATTCAGTCACAGTTTTGTTCCATATAGTGTTAACCTTGTGAACTCTCAAGTTTCCTTCTTCTGCTATGTATTCAAGATGGACAGTGATTACTGTTTATATGTATTTATATGTAAGGATGTAATATATACATATGTTGTATATAGCATGTTTATAAGTGTGTTATGTATGTGTACACTTTTGACAGCAAGCAACAGAATTTCATTTTTAATTTGTGCCAGTGTGCCCACAGTAAAAATGATAATAAAGGTTATCTATCTATCTATCTATCTATCTATCTATCTATCTATCTATCTATCTATCTATCTATCTATCTATCTATCTATCTATCTATCTATCTATC
>NW_015387405.1:106614-113333 GCF_001527695.2 Protobothrops mucrosquamatus
ATCTATCTATCTATCTATCTATCTATCTATCTATCTATTTATCTATCTATCTTGGGGAAAGACATATTGGTTGAAAAATATTGAGAGTAGTGCCAGTCATTATGGCTTTGTGATTCCCCTCAATCATTTCTTAAATGAATTGTGAATACCCTGAATTAGGAATGTTTTTACACAAAAAAAGGCATTGGGGGGATTGGTAGGACGAGACAAAAATTGGAAGGTTTGGCAAAACTGAAATTCATTTTTTAGCACTCTTTACAGTTTTACAAATAGCCATTATGATATTGGATTAAGAAGTATTGCATTATGTATATCTTGGTTTGCTCATAAAGTATATTTTTTCTTTAAAATCTGAATACAATTTATTTGCAAAATAACTGACAATTTATTGACTAAAATGTGTACTTATAAGATTGTAAAAATAATGAACTCTAAATACAATAGCACTTCTTCATTGCTGCGTGTCTGACAAAAGACAGAAAACATATTAATGCCAAAAACACCCTCTCACGCCACATTGTAATAAAATAGCAGAAATTATATGGTCTGGACTACTATATTAATACCCAAATTTCAGCTGGAAAAAAACACCTTAATTTGATTTGATTTCACTCTAAAAATATATTTAGGGACAAGATTTAGAACAAGATTTTGCCATATGAAATGATCATTGTGTGATCAGTTAGATTCTTGATTCCAAGTAGTATCTTTCAGCTGTTTCTACTTCTGAAGGGCTTCCTTTTAAAATAAACTTTTTTATCCTTTCACATTCATTCATTGTTTGATTTTGTGTATCCAAACAAAGAACAAATTTGTTCTTATCTTTATTGTGTTATGTATCTTTTGAAAAGTAAATAGTAGGAAATATTTCACAATCTATTTTTTCAGAAAAACAAACAAACCTCAGGAAAAAAAATCATTTTTTTTCTTTTTTAATCCCCCTGTCCAAGGCTGCCTTATTTCTATAGTTGTATACAGAATTCAAATATTTGTCTTAAACATACTCTGCACTCTTTTGGAATTGATTTATTGGTTAAATATCTTACTCTTCTTTCAAGAACCTTGTGAAAGCATATGGTTTTGGGTTTGTGAACAGAGGAGGGAGAGAGGAGCCATTAAGTGAGGAGAATAGACAGTTAAGTCCTGAAAAAGTGGAAAGTTTGAGAATGAAATTCAAAATAAGCGTATGTTGATTTTGTTTGGTATAAGATGAATTGACAAGCTTTCAAGATGTCTTACCTACAACAATACAGAAGCTTTCCTGGTATTCTTGCTGCTTTGTTGACCTTGCCTACCTCAAAAGCTTGGGTCAAGGCCATCTGCATCACACTCTTATTTTTACCCACATCTACAAATGTGATGTAGGTTGGGCTGAGCATTCCCAGTTACGATATTTCAGCTATGGCTATACTACTGTGGATTATTAGTCTGGTTATTGTACACCTCTTTTCTTAAAGTTACTTCTGTTTTCCCATACATAGACAACTTCCAAACAGGAACTAATTTGATGATGAGCTCATCCCAATGGCCTCATTTTCAAAAGAGTACAGACATCTTGTGATTAGCCAGGCTTTAACAAAGGGTGCCAATATGTTAAATTAAAAGAAAAAGAGAAGGATATTCATTGCCTCACGACATTTCACCATATGGCAGTAAATTAAGTAAAATATTAAAGAACAATCTGGTTAGGTGGCAGAAAATTGCCTGGATTTTTAAAACTTAAAGCATTAGTGTGGTTGGTTGCACAATCAGCCAGGTATTTAGACTGGATTTGGCATTTTTTGTTCACCTATTGAGTCCTTCCCAACAATCTGGAAAAGGCAATTATTGTTGTTTAATAATATTAAAGATATTATTGCAAGATGTAAACTGTTGCAGTAAAATGCCTTTTGCAAATGACTGATGGGAATGTTGTCAATCCATATGGTGTGCAAGTGGTTTTCCAGATGTTTTGGAATTCCACAGAAGGCACCCATTATTATTTGTACTATCTTTGCTTTCTTTTGCCATTTCTGTTTGACTTCTGTAGGTCTTTATATTTTGTGATTTTCTCCAGTTCTTTCTGTTCTCTTCTGCTATCTCCATATATATTACAATATCCATTATCCAGACTTATTTTGTCTATCAGCAATTGTTAAATCTTGGGTATTGTGTGGCAGATACTTGTCTGTTTGAATTCTAAAGTCCAAGAAGCTTCTTCTTCATTTTCTAGTACTTTCTCTATTTTATGGCCCTACAAATTCTTGTTTTCAAGCAAGTGGTATTTCTTTCAAATATTCCAATGTACCATTGTTGCTATTCTGTCATGCTATTATTTATAATCATACTAATTTTCTGCTGTGATTTTCTTGCTGCAGCTAACTAGGTGACAGAAAATGACTTCTTCTTCATCAATTAGCTACAAGTAAACTAAATCCATCATAAAAGCAAGAGTATAATTTTCAAGGTACATAAAGCCCAAAAGAGCAAGATTATTTTCAAGGTGCCTAAATAAAATACATTTCCACGAATCCCAAAGTCTTTCTCCACTATCAGTTGTAGTTTACACAGAGATTGTGGCAGAACCTTGGGGCATAGTCAAAAGAGGAATCAGTCTAGCATCTCTATGTAGCCACAAACAAACTAAGTCCAACTCTCTGGAATTCTGTTATCTATGGAAGGATAAGGGGAACCATTACTTAAGTGGATTCTTGTGCATAGGCATGATTAGTAATAAGTCAGTTTAATTAAAACTTCACTTGTGGTCCTAATCTTTGGTGCCTGACAGGGGTACTACATTTGGTGGCAAAAATCCACAGCATTCACAAATGGCAACCAAGAGAGTTTTCTGTATCTTATGCAATCATGCTGGCCACATGACCATGGAATCTCTTTGGAGAGGACTGGCTCCCTCAGCTAAGAAACGGAGATGAACACTGACTCCTAGAGTCAGATACAACTGGACAAAGAAAACCTTTATCTTTATATATGCCTAGATCTGGTAATCATATTTTTAGAACTCTCCAAGAATATTTTAGTCCTTCAGTCATGGCCTACTTGTCTTAAACATGTTATACATCACAAAAATACTTCAGTTAGTCACCTTTAATATTCTTTCTGGAAATGTGCATTCTTTCTGTACCTACTGCATGCCTTGCATTTTAGAAAGGTCATCAAAAAAAATTTAAAATACTAATTTAAATTTCTAGTAACAGAACAAACAGTGGATTTATTTAACGTGAATTTACTAATCATTGATTGCTTATCTTCTTTCCTTATCTTTTTGCCTTTTTAAAAATTTTGGAAAGAAAAATTTGATTGTTGGTTGCTTTAGAATACAGAAAGATACCAAAAAAAGAAAGAAAAAAGAAAGAAAAAAGAAAGAAAGAAAGAAAGAAAGAAAGAAAGAAAGAAAGAAAGAAAGAGAGGCAAAAATAGAAGCAAACAAATAAAAAAGAGACATAGTAATGTATAAAAAATTCCAGAATTAACATTGGCGGCACTGAATAATATTGATCTATCTTTCAATCACAATATATGAAAATCCGAATATTTTGGAAACTTAAGAATATATTCTTTAAAATATCTCATTTGAAAATATTTCAGGGGCAACAATGTTCATCTCTCATATTGAAATGTCCATCTTTCTACTGTTCAGCTTTTACTTTACTTCATACTGTATTTGTTTTGTGAAGTCTGGGTCCATGGCCTTTAATAAATTGTGATTGATTGATGGACTGATTGTTCAGGAGAAGGAAAAGTTAAGACAAATGAAAACTTGTTTGAGGAATTATTCTCCTGTTCTTTTTTTCCCCTTTCAATTTTTCATAAGAGGGAAAAAAGACGGGAATAGTTTTGGGAGGGTGTTATTGGTAATATAAAACTGGTGAAGCAAGATTGGACATTTCAATATGAAGATAAAATGTTACTTTAGAATAACCATTGTCCTATACTTGAAAATGTATACAAGACCCTGGGCTTTTTTTTGCTGTTCTGACCGTTCCTCAGATTCCAATTCCTTTCCTGCAGATCTGCTCTAAAGGCAACTTGTTGCACTGGGCACCTGCCAGATCTGTCCTTCTGCTCAGAGGCTTCCTAAAGCAGGCTGAGCTTGCCATCCCAAAGCAAAGAAATAAATCAACCCACTTCTTCTGGGAAATGGCTTTTGAGAAGCTTTCCTGTCCTAAGGCAAATGGGTGACTCTTTCCATGTTGGTGTCCCCCTCTGTGGGGGCCTTGACTAGACTTCTGCCTAACTCATTAGTATAAGGGGAGTGAGCAGGACCAGAGAAGCCCCTGATTACATAAGTGGAGAAGGAAGGAAAGAGGAGCCAAAACTGCCCCCCCAATTCTGCCTCCCAAATACTTTCCCACCCCTATGCAAACCCAGCCACCCTTTTGCCCTAGCCCAGTGTTCTCAACCTTTTTAATGCCGCGACCCCAACCGGTCATAAGTCGAGGACTAAACCGGTCATAAGTCGAGGACTAAACCAGTCATAAGTCGAGGACTAAACCGGTCGTAAGTCGAGGACTTTCCCTGCCCAGGAACGCTGCGCATGCGTGGTTCTGCCCCCTGCGCTGGCTGAGGCGTAGCTGGCAAGCAGCAGAGACGGAGTAGGCTGACCACCAGCTGGCCCAGCCCAAGGGAGGTAAGGCACCCGCCGGAAAAGGGGAAAAAATGGCGGACAAAAAAAATGGTGGACAAAAAAAATGGCGGACAGCCTTGCTTGGCGACCCCCGTGAAATGGTCGATCGACCCCAAATGGGGTCCCGACCCACAGGTTGAGAACCACTGCCCTAGCCAGTCTTCCATGGTGGTTAAGGTTGGCATATTCTGTAGTAATTAACCAGGGCATTAGCAGATTATTAAATTATTTTCCAGTCAGCCTGATCCTTTCTGGCAGACTTAAGCCATCCTCTGTTTCTGAAGTTTGCGCATATTTTCAGGAAGGACAAGGAGAACAGGGGAAAGGGGGGGGGGAATGGTGCCCTTTGTGGCTCTTAGTGAGGACGGCCACAGGTAAAGCACTCAGATGAATTCTCAGAGTTACTCCACATTGAATTTGTTATGTCCTGAGCCTGCTGAAGGTCCCGGGCAAACCACAAGGCTGCCCGGGACCAGACTGGCTGTCTCCAGCCATGCGCGCATGCGCAAGGTGCGAAAACAGTTTAGTTTTCATTGGCTGACGTTGTCCAGGACATGGACACTATAAAAGGCCTGTGCGCCATTTTTTCTGTTGCTGAGTGTGTGGAATGATCAATAAAGAAGGTGTGTTGTTACACGAGCCGTTTCCTCGTAATGCTTTGGGCCCGCGAATCTAACAGAATTGTCCTGTGGTGAGTTAGCCACTGCGAGTTGACCCATTCTGCCTCTGTAATGCAACCTCTCCCTCCTGGGAATCTGGACTACATTCCACCACATATTTAATCTTAACTCTTTGGCTAACTCTAGGCCTTGCTCTGAAGGTACCAAGCAAGATCAGCCCTCCATAGCTGGGTGAGGAAACCTTCAAACTGCCAAATAATGGTGATCTGAAAAGGAAACAAATTATTAGTTTTATTCTTGATGGATTTTGCTGCCAAAGGCCCTTATGAAAATTATCGGTTACAGATTAATTTGACTGAATTTGGCAGTTTACTAAGGGAGTGACGGACAGATTTACTGATTTGCCTCAGGGAGACAGATTTTGTGGGTCAGGTCTATCAAAGCACCAAAATTCTCAGAGTTGCATACTGGACATCTTTTTTTACATACACATAATATTTTATTAAAGGAAAATTTTACAACGCTAAAAGATAAAACAAAGAAATATAACAGAAAAGGAAAAAGATAAAAAGATAAAGAAGAAAAATAAGAAAAATAATAAAAGAAAAAGTGATAAATACTGTAGATTGAGAAAAAAGAGAAAGCAAGAAAATGATATAAAGACTTCCAATATTTACAGCGATTATATAATTAATATTGTTTTCCCCATCCCAAATTACATTTTTTCTTCCCATATACTGTACATATTATAGTGAACAAGTTCTTAGACTTTAGAAGACTATTTTTTGAAAGATTCTCTAGTCCAGCATAAAAATAACCATCAGAAGGAATAGCAACAGTATCCTTCAACACTTAGCAACACAGTGATCTACGTACTTGATGATGAGATATATTTATACTTAGATTATAATAATTATTTTAAAATTGACATCTATACATTTCAGTTGGCATATGCCAATTCATGTAAATCTGGATATTATTATTAGCAGCAGCAACATGAATTAAGTCACTCTAACTGATTATTTGAAGAAGGCATAATTATCCTGAGCATTTGAAACAATAATCCCTGGCCTTAGATACATTTTCCACCCACCAATCTTCTCTTTATTTAGGCATGGAACTAACATCTGTTGCTGAATTCCTGCTATGTCTACGCATATTCTTTTCCCCCCTAATTTTGTTATTTTAACTTTAATTGTAGAAACTGGTACCCAGGAGTTTCCCATCCTTTCTACATGTTTAGTCTTATGTAGAATTCCTATCACAGAATCGAAAGTGTTAGATCGCGCAGGCAGTAAGACACGAGTCGAGTGACAGTCAGCTCTCGGTTTATTGGCAAGGCATCAAGTAAATCTGGACTGGCTCTCTGGGCCAGGGGAGCCCTCTTTTATGGGATTCCCCTGGCTTGTAATCACACAATTCCATTGGCTGGTAAGACCCTGTTGCTAGTTAGCCAACCAGCAACGGGCATGAAA
>NW_015387405.1:115951-119866 GCF_001527695.2 Protobothrops mucrosquamatus
ACTTGCACAGATTGCTCACTTGGCAACAAGTATTTGCTTGCAAGTCTCATGTATTGTATTTCTTGGTGTTTGCAATTGATAAGCTTAAGACTTGTGATTTGTAGCTGTGGTCAAAGATGGGAAACCTTCAGTTTCCTAGATGCTGCTGAACAATTCCCATCTCTCAAAATAGAGCATGCTGGCAGAGGTTGCAATTTGTAGTGGAACAAATTCTGGAAAGTTGCAGGTTTTTGTCCCTGAGCTACATGATAGATTTTTACTGGCGAGATTTGGCTTCAGATCTTTCCTTGACCATCTCAAGGGAAAGATATAGGAAGTCATTATCCCTTAGCCTATCTGAGGTCTCGGAGAGATGAGAAGAATTAAATGTGATGGCTTGCTTTATACAATCCCTGAGCTCCTTGATGGGAAGGACAGGATGCCAGCATACTGAAATGCATTTTCCTAACCATGTTATTTTGATTACAAATCTTCTGAGCTTGGATACATTTGTGCTTTAGTTAATAGCTGAACAGATGGAAGCTATGTATGAATATTAGAGATACATTTCTTTCACATCAGCAAACAGTACATACCATTTTTAAATAAGCATCATATCAGCTTCTAAATAAGTGTGCACTTGCTTTTAAATGGTCCTCTCTATTTTGGACACAAGTAACAGCCACAAAATCCCCCCCATTAATATGGTATTCATTATTAGAATAAAAGCATTTACTACTTGAGCATTTTGTCCATAGCTTTATGTTTAGAGCCTATTGGGCACTTCCCATAGCTTTTAAAGTCCTGTAGATTTGGGGTTTTGAGTGTGCTCTCATTGTAACAAAGCACAATATTGGAAAAAGTCCCACTATAACAGGTAAGTATGCTTTTTAGAGTTCATTGTTGTTCCACCAACTCATCTCTGTCATGAAAACATATTTTGCTGCTTGAAGCACTGCTATTTATCTTTATTTTGCCTATGTTGAGGAAATTACAGGAAATACAATATCACTTGTAATGTGAGCATCATTCTAAAGAGTATGAATGTAAAAGAAATCCAACTGTGTTCAAATGTACATCATCTTTAATCATCAGACAGAGACTTCTCATTTCATTCTCATAAAGATTATATCCAGTAAAACTGTCATTGTGTCACTGACTTTTACAGGTGATCTAAGTGATGACAGTTTCCATTTGTACTCCTCTGTTATGTTTCCACTACTTCTTCCATATTTTTTTCCCTTGGCGCAAAACCCATTTGTTAAGGAGGAAATGATAAAATGCTTACAGTAAGCCTTTTTACTGATTCGGCTGGAACCCTATGTCACTTTTACTAGAAATAGTTGTAGGTTTTTATTGGCTTATGCTGTCAAAGCTGAACATTCATTTCTCCCATTCATTTACATGGAAAAAATAACTTATGATTCTGTTATATGCTCAAAATGCTTTAAAAGAGCTTAACTTTGGAAGCTTTGACCTATTTTTACATGCTCCTTTAAAAATGAGCAGGCAATAGGAGGCTATATGCAGCATGAATGTTGAATCAGGTCCAGAATTTCGATGTTGAAATTCTATTGAATACTTCCTGTTGATTAATTTGGAGGTAATCACTGTCAAACACTTCCAACTATAAAGATGCATAATATAGTCAGTGATGTTAGTTTTGCCTTCTACAGCTGGTGGTTTTTTCCAAAAGATTGTTGAAAAGAAGTTGAATCGTGTTGTGTACTTCTTTCCCTTACATTCATGGTACATATAAACTTATTTATGTTATATCATATATTTATTATTTTATATTTATTATTTTATATTTATTATTTTATATTTATTATATTGCTTCTGTATTGTAGTGCAAAATTAAGCAAGCATTTATTTTAATAATTAAAGGTTTTTGGTCATACTTTGTTTTGCTTTATCCTTGGTGAGACCTTTCTACAAGTTGGGTGATCTTCCTCATTCAAGCCAATGAACCACGAGAAACAGATGCCCCTTAATTTTAAGATGGTCTCATTGTCAGTTGGTATAAGCAAAGACTCCTTGAACTCTGATGTTCTCATTCCTTGTAGAACTCTTCAACATTGGATTTAATGGTTTCACTCTTGGCAAAAGGACAGAGCATTCCAGGATAAGATAGACATGTCCTCCTTGTTCTTGGTAAGATTAGTAAGATAAGAAAATGAAATGCAGGTGTACTTAATTATGGTTAAAAGCAAGTCATAAGCTAATCAGAGACCTCCACTGGACAGAGTCTCAATGCTGAGCTAGCCAGGAGGATGTGTCATGTTTTCTGTCTTTGAAGGAAACATCCACTGTTATCTCCCTTGGGTTCCCTGACCGGTTGAAGGAGCATAAGGTCTGTCTTTATCTTACTACATTTTTGTGTTCTTGAATATTCTTTGATTGCTATCTTGGGGTTTTTTATATATTCTTTGCCACCTCATGTTATGTTATTATGCTATTTTCATATATTGCTTTGCAATAAAACATTATGTACCCATATTGTGTGATCATTGCTTCCAAATCAAAAAGAATCTGTGAGAAAAGTCTTTGTTGAATAAATACAATATCAATCATCACATACTTATGTTGCATTTTCTGTGTCACATTAGAAAAGCACACCTTCTTTTTATTTATTTATTTATTAAATTTATATACCGCCCTATCTCCCTATCTCCCTTGCGGGACTCACTTTCCCCTGTCCTTACCACTTTCTATAGAAGGATGATCAAGAGCATCCTGTCATACTGTATTACAATCCGGTTTGGAAGCATCACTGCTTCAGACAGGAAGGCGGTGCCGAGAGTGATGAGGGCAGCAGAAAAGATTATTGGCAGTTATGTCCCTTCCATCCAGGACACAGCATATAAGAATTGCTTGAGCAGGATTGTCTGGGGCACTACACATCTTTTTTTTTTTTCCAAAGAAATTTTATTATTTTTCATCATAAAAAACAATCATAAGCATAAATAAGCACAAAAACAAGTAAAATCCCCCACCCCCCCAGACTTTCCAAACCTAATCTCAGGATAATATTCATATATAAGTAAACAAATACTAATATCTCTAACTCCACAATATATCTTAATTATATAAAAAGATAGAAAGAGTAAACAAAATAAAAAAAATCTAAAACCCTAAGTTGTATTCTACCACTCTATGCTTCTTTTGAATATAAACAATCCATCTTCTCCATATTGATAAAAATTGTTCATTCGAATAGTTTTTCAAATAAGCCGAAATCTTTGCCATTTCAGCAAGATTCGAAACCTTCAATCTCCAGTCTTCCATTGTAGGAAGAGTTGGGCTCTTCCAGTTTTGGGCTATCAGCAAACGAGCAGCGGTTAAACAATAAAGCATCAAGTTTATTTCTTTTGCATCTAAATCTTGCACAATACCTAAAAGAAACAGCTGTGGGAGAAAAATAATCCTTTTTTTAAAAATTTGCTGTAGGTTCCACCACAGTTGTATCCAAAAGGCCTTAATAACCTTACACGTCCACCACATATGAAAAAAAGTTGCATCTGGATGTCCACACCTCCAACACTTGGATTCATAATTCACATAAATACCAGACATAGTTGAAGGATCCAAGTGCCATCTATAAAGCATTTTATAAAAATTCTCACGTAAATTTTGAGCTTGTGTAAACTTCACATTTCTCACCCAGATCAACTCCCAAGTGTCCATAGGTATTGTTTCTCCTATATTTTAATAATAATAATAATAATAAAGTTGGGAGGGACCTTGGAGGTCATCGAGTCCAACCCCCTGCCCAGGCAGGAACCCTACACCATTTCAGACAAACGGCTGTCCAGTCTCTTCTTAAAAACTTCCAGTGTTGGAGCATTCACCACTTCTGGAGGCAGGTTGTTCCATTGGTTAATTGTTCTAACTGTCAGGAAGTTTCTCCTTAGTTCTAAGTTGCTTCTCTCCTTG
>NW_015387405.1:120635-141596 GCF_001527695.2 Protobothrops mucrosquamatus
GCTTCTGAGTCCAGTTCTAATAAAACATTATATATCCTTTTAATATGTCCTTTAGCACCATCTCTTACTTGCTTCAGAAAATTCCCATCTTCCATAACAAAAATGGTCTTTTTATCAATTCGCCATCTATCTTGAATTTGTCTATACAGAAGCCAAGAAAAGTTTGGGTTATTTTGCTTCAAAACTTCTATTGATTTTAGGCACCAATTGCCTCCACCACTCTGGTATAACAAATCTTTGTATGTAAGTCCCTCCATCACTACTCCTCTAGTTATAGTTTGAAAAATATGTGATGATATCATCCAGAGTGGTAGTGGGGCACTACACATCTTCTTCACAACCTGTTTTCCTTGCTACCTTTTGGGAGGAGGCTTCGTGGTATCCAAGATAGAACATCCTGATTCAGTCACAGTTTTGTTCCATACAGTATTAACCTTATGAACTCTCAAGCTTTTTCTTTCCACTATGTATTCAATATGGACAGCGATTAGTATTTACAGTATATGTATTTATATGTAAGGATGTAGGTATATACATATGTTGTATATAGCATGTTTATATGTGTGTTATGTATGTGTGCACTTTTGGGAGCAGGCAACAGAATTTCATTTTTAATGTGTGCCAATGTGCCGACAGTAAAAAATGACAATAAAGGTTATCTTATCTATCTTATCTATGATAGATATTGCATGATTTCTACTGCTAGAAATTTGGTCAGCAAACCCAAGAATTCCACGACATCTCTCAGTCTTCAGAAATATCTTTATTTCATTATAGGGCCAGCATTAAAAATATATATATAAATGCCTCCAAATCAAGTTACATAGACCATCCATGCACTTCCACATTACTGAGGTGATTTGTCTGCTGTCTTTTGAGGTGCCTTGTACTGTCCCAGCCTACAATCCTGGATTCCTTAATGAGACTTGACCTGCATAGCTTTGGAGCTCAAGCAAGTTCATCCAGTTGCTTCTGCTGACTGAGAGAAGGTGAGACATACATTGTCTAAATAAAGCTCTGTTTGAAAATCCAATTTTTTCCATATGACTCCTCAGCTGTGACTCTGTGTTTACAATGAACTGAATTGTATTACAGAAAGATTTTCAATTTAACAGTCTATTTGGGTATTGTAACATAGAGACATCTCTCATGAAGTTGCTCCTTCTGTAAGGCCATGTAAGATAGGGGTCCCCAATCTTGACAATTTTAAGACCTGTAGACTTCAACTCCCAGAATTCCCCAGCCAGCATGGCTGGCTGGGGAATTCAGGGAGGTAAAATCCACAAGTCTTAAAGTTGTCAAGGTTGGGGACCCCTTATGTAAGAGAAATAAATCTTGGCTTGTCTCATCGAAGAGATGGCCCCATTGCTATGATGGAAATAGCATTGTGCCGAATGAAAACTCCAGGTTTATTTTTCACTTCAGTATAGCAGTAATCAATCTGAATACTACAGTAAATTTGAATATAAAGCTTTAAATTATTAAACATATTTCATATTTTAGTCCAGATGTTATGGGCTCTTTTCATGCTTAACGAGATTATGAATTTGTGATTATTTACAGACAGCATCTTATGTGTTGGTTTACAAATGTCAAAAATTTTAAATATTTTGCTGTGAAAATGTCATCCGCTCAGAATTAATGTTGTAACATTTGATATTAGAGATCAAAGCATTATCAAAGATTGTTTTGTACACATTGTTTTGTACATATGCACTTATTTTTACATAAAAGCTGCCACCACTTTTTATTGTGCCTCATTGGAAATACTCTCACTATCTGTCTCAGTTTAATATAGAAAGAATGAAAATGTCAGTCTTACTCTTCAAAATTAAAATCTCATAGTCAAAAAAATGCTTGAAATAATGGGCAATTCACATGGTAAAGCATTTTTTTAACCAAGAGTTAAAAGTAAAAGTGATAAAGGAAGTAAAAGTGATAAAGTTGTTCCATATTTTCCTCCAAATGTCCTCCAAAGAAGAAATATGCCATGTCTTATTAACATATAAACTATCACCTTAAACCACAAGTGCTGCCAAAGAAATGTATGTTACACAGATCACATCCTTGCTTTCCTTCTTATAATATTCATGGTGAAGGAACTACAGATGTGCTATCCATGCTGTGTGAACATGAATTCTGTTTAGCTCTTCTCTGAATAATAAAAAGTAGTTGTTTTTGTTACTTATTGTTTTGACTTCAAAAGAAAAGAAATCCAGAATCCCTAGGGTATTGGACACAGTAACCCATGGCTCATCTACCAGTTGTTAGTAACACCCACGACCATTATTAATTACTGAGTAGGTCTGAGCTCTGCATTCCTTCTTTAATGTAAAACCGTAATTGTCTTGGTCTGATATATGAATTGGCCCATAGGTTTCTCTGTTGGAATATTTTTAATAAAGAAATCAAGTGAGCCTTTACCACCTGTTCCCAGTAGTAATGTTGCTCAGAAACTTAACTTTAATATGTTAATGAAAACAAGGACTTACTTTGAAGGAGAGATTGTTATAAGATCCAAGATGTTGAAGAAGTCTTAAACACTGATTATTGCCAAAATATGCAAAGATACAGAAACTAAAGTACCACTGCAGGGTGATATTTTCCACTTCATTAGGCAATATGAATGACTTTCAAATGACTTGAACAATGTCACCACAGCAAGAGTTTATATCAATGCTTGGTTTCTCATAGAAAGTATACAAAGGACGCATACTAGCCCCCACTTCTGACGTCAGGATTTTCAACTGACCTGGCTCCTTGATCATCCTTAATTCTGCAGGAAGGTGGAAGAGAGCCTATATTTTTATTTGTTTGAACTTGAGGTGTCCTTGGTTGGTATTCAACCTTTATAAAAGGACAGTTTCTTTCCACGTTTCCTGGCTGAGAAAACAAGAACTGAAATAGGAATATTCCAATGATACAATTATATAAAACTAATATCTTTTTGAAAAAAAATGTATGAATAGGACTTAGAAGAATGTGTTGTAGCACCTTGAGTACTAGTATCACACAGCTGTCTATGTGAACAGATTGATGACTGCTTCGCTTTCAAGCATAAATTGGTGACTGCCTAGGAACAGAACAGAGTCCCAGAGGACTTCTCCAATATAACAGACAATGGATCAGAGCTAGAGTATAAGAAGGCAACTGGAGAAACAATAAGTTACATTCAGAAAACAAAACAAAACAAAAATATGTATTTTTCTCTCTGTTGCCCTGTTTGTAAATGGGTACCACAGACATAGATGAACATATGAGCATCTTCCATTAAAAATGCTGCATTCAGTATGATGTAATAGCCCTGAGATGCTTAGTGTGAAGGATTTGATGTGCAGTAGTTATTTTTGACAGGAAAAGTACTTGTTTTTCTACCTCATCTTGAAGTTCATCTGGCTCAGCAAATTCACATGGTGGCTGGATCAGAAGTGGACAATGAACAGCCCTCCAGATGTTCCTACATTGCACATCACATTACACATCCTAGGTGATGCTGATTAGAACTAATGGGAGTTCTTGTAGAGAATAAGATGACTTTGACAGAAATATGCAAGAATTCTTATCTTGACAATGGGAATTGAAACATTTTTAAGCCTTGGGAAATGAGATAATATTCAGAAGTGGCTCAGGCAGACCCCTCCCTGATTCACTGGAGTGTTAGAAGTGGGAGGATATACAGCACAATCACAATTGTAAGATTCTGTTATAGAATCATAGGTTTAAAAGTCTTCTAGTCCAATTCCCTGCCCAGTGCACCATTCTGGACAAATGGCTGTCCAGTGTTTTCCTGAAAACTTTCCGTGGATGGAGCACCTACAACTTCAGGAGACAAACTGTCCTATTATTTAATAGCTCTCAGTTAGATAAATTTTCCACCCATTAGTTCTAATCTTACCTTCAAGTGCTAAGACAATAATTTTCTTTCTGTTCCTTGTTTCTGCCCTAAAACCCCCAAATAGTGAGTTCCCCTTACGAACATCTGGCATACTCCACTTTTCTTTCAGGAGTTCAAGAGAGCTAATATGAAGATCTGTCTTCATTTTCTTACTGTTAACAACTCTGTGACATAAATTTTGCTGAGAGAGAATTACGAGTTCAACATCAGTGAATTTCCATGGCTCAGAGTAGACTTGAACATGGGTTTCCTACCCTTTGATCCACAGCTATATTACTATATTACACTGGCTCTTTATAACAGAGCTTAGGAAAAAAAATAGGGCAAAATGTAATTTCTGTTCTGAGCAGTTTTTTTTCCTATCCACATCAAACATGCTTATTTGTACTAATGTCAGAGGTTTTTTTCAGACCATCTTTTTAAATGATTATCAAGGGTTTCTGCCTTCTACCTGTTGGACTATATGCAGAATTATCTTCATGCTAACAGCCTTCCTGTTACCTAAGTGCAATTTGTGCCCATGCATACATTAGAGAAAATTAAATAGCATATGGTGCTGTTGAGCCCTTCACAATTTGTACTGCTTGAAAATAGCAAACTTCTGAAGCATGCTGACAAATTTTATGGATTCGCTCTCTTGCTAATTTATGGAAAAATAGCTCCTAACTATTTATCCTTAGAAGCACTGCCAAAATTATGGCTGTAAAAAATCATGGCAAGACCTATTTCTTGGTATATTACTCTCTATAAAATACAAGAAACCGATGAAAGATCTTTTATAAACAAATTACGCTCCATATGCATCTTTTTCCTTTTTCAAGCCCCTGCCTAGGCATTGTTTCATTTTTGTTCTTTTATTCTTCTTCTGCTCTATTCCTGAAACAATTTTTTTTTAAAAAATAGGGCAGCCACAATCTGCAATCCAATCCTGAGAAAAGATAAAACTGAAAATACTGCACTGTAAATAATTATAATAATAAACCTGATGTAAAGCTGTGATATGGAAGTAATTACATAATATTAATTAAACTTCTACTGCTAAGAAACTAATGGTGGTACTCTTACAAGTGGGGTAGATTACACTGAAATATGATGTGAGGATGGAATTATTTTTGTGTACTGCTTCTCACAGCGAATATCCCTAACACAATTATAAAACTATATTGTAAATTAAAAACAAGCCATTAAAGAGACATATTATCAAGATGTGTAAAATTCATCAAGCACAGAAGAGAACCACAGAAGGACAAATACTATTGTACAGAGGTTCCAGCTGGTTGCTGGCCACCAAACAGCAACCTGCAAAGTGTAACAAGAAGAAGTAAATCCTTGGGAAGCCAATGAAGTTGAAAACATTCAACATTCTGCAAAGGAGTGACAGAGCTGAATAGCTGTTGAGTCCTGTTTTATGGGTCTAACCCCTAAAGCAGAGGTGGGGAACCTTGGCTCTTTTATGACTTGTGGACTTCAACTCCTGAGCCAGAAGGTCATGGATTCTGCTGTTAATGACCTACTCCAAGACTGGAATCTATTCAGCTCCTATTGACTCCTTGAGGCTCCAGTGGACATACACCTTCATCTCCAACCACTCAAATCTTCCCTTCATTGTCATTTTCTTTGGATTAGAAAATTCAATAGATTTGCCAAAAGAGGTGTAGCATTCTCTAGATATTAACTGTATTGAGGACTATATATGTATAGCTGCATGAGACTATAGTGTGATAGAATGATGGCAGAAAAGTGGGAGCTTGGACATTTTTCCTTTGCTCCCTAAATTTGAGATGATTGAGGCAACTTTGATCTTTGGCAATGGAGAAGGAGATGGAGGAGGGAAGACGAAAAGGAGGAGGGTATGTGTGTGTGTATATGTGAGAATGGTTGGAGAGAAACAGTCACCTGAAACAGCTACATGGCACAATTCCTTACTTAAGGATTTTTTCCAAGCAGTCCCACTAAATCATTCACTGCTTTCCTCCTAATAAGAATGACCTTTTCTCTTATGCTTACCGAAAGAAAGTTCACTCTTCCAATTGAAAATAATATAAAGAGCATAGTGTGCATCCCATATTATCATTAACTAATAAAGGTTTGGTTTTTCTTATAGGTAACAGGAAAGAACCACTCAGTAAATGCCCAACAGCTCAATCTTTTTTGCATTATAGGGGACAAAATGCCTGTTGGATATTATTATCCTTTGTTCAGAGGTCTTTTTGAACTTTGTTCTCATTCATGTTTTTCTGTTTCTCCCTTAGGATAACTTATTGACTTTTTCTTTCTGCTGGCTGAAAGTAAGCATCCATTTTCCTTCCACCATCCTAAGTTGCAAACCTCCATTGCTATCCTCATCCATGTAATTGGTGCTTGTGGGAAGGGCACACTAAACACGGATTTAGCATACTGGTGTGCAAGGCTGCTCTTCCATCAACCTTCTAAAATAGTGCTAAAGTTGGGTTCCCTTTTAATATTCTCTTTGAATGTCCAAAATATTACCACAAAACCAGAGCAAGTTTTGATAGATAACTACATAATCTATCTCTTGTTGGTTCATCATTTCAGAAATATTTTGTTACCTAAACAAAGAAATAGAATGGGCAAAAAAACAGTGGGAGTGGGAGTGACTCAACTTTTTGCTGACTTCCCCATTGAGTTTCCTTGTGGGAATTTGTCAAGAAGCATCAGAACTCTTCCTTCCTTCCTTCCTTCCTTCCTTCCTTCCTTCCTTCCTTCCTTCCTTCCTTCCTTCCTTCCTTCCTTCCTTCCTTCCTTCCCTCCCTCCCTCCCTCTCTCCCTCCCTCATCTCTCTCTCCCTCCTTTCCACCCTTCCACCCACCTCTTCTTTCTGCTGGCTTCTCCATTTACTTTGCTTTTGGTAAGGTTTCAGGGAGAAAGACAGAAGGGAAGTTGCAGGTCCAAGGCCAGCAGGCAGGAAAGGTAAAGGTAATATGGTTCTCTAGCCAGCTGCCTTCTGCCCAGGCCTAATTTTATCTCAGGATGCATGAATTAATGAAAGTTATCTCCCCAGTTGGTGACATTTGGTCTGAGGCAAATGAAGTCAAGGAATTCATGAATCATTTATTGAACTTATCCCATATTAAAATTACAAGAAACACTTCTGTACCTTACAGGCTTGATCCCAAAGCAGAACAGAACTTAGCAATGAAAACCAAAGAAAAGCATTTTAACATACCAGCGAGGAAGTGCCCTATGGGACATTCTCCTCACAGGGCATAATAAATAATAAATTATTATTTATTCTATGAATTGTTTTCCATTTTCATTGGTTCATTTCAGTACATTAATTATTTAAAAAACAAAGCACAAACATGAAAGAAGGCCATTCTAGTCTGCATTATGAAGGATGGTTCAATTTGAACAACCTTTGGACTTGGACGTTTACACAACAAAAGTCATCAGTCCTTGACCTTGTGTGTCAGACTATAAACTCTGCTGATACCTTTTAAATGAGGCTTGTGTAGATTTGATCAATAAGCTAGAGCTTGTTCAGACCAGTGATATATTCATATATTCACTGACACTCTATATTTGGACAATTGTTCTTCTTGAATATGGAACCTGTTATTTTTTTAAGCTCAGGGGATTCTCCCTCACTAAACTTTTCTTTTTTCTTTTTTAAAGATCAAGGCTCTTCTTTTTAATATTGTTTTTTTCTCAGCCCCCATTTAATCCTCTTTAAAGTTTACATTGCCTTGGGATGGTGGTATGAATACAGTGCCTACTAATAAGTCTCTGTCTTGAAATGTTTAACTGAATTAAAAAAAACAAAAAACAAAAAAAAGCCATGCTTCGTATAATGTGAGTGCAGATTAAATGAAAGAGATTCATTTCTTGCAGGAAGGTGAATGAAGGTCATCAGGCGAGGTTGGGGGGAGAAGGAACTCATCAGGTTTCCTTCACTGTCTTTGGATTTCCAATACTTCAAGGCACATTAATTCAGCATCTAGAACCATGTCAGCTTTGGACAGCTTGGATTTTACAGATCCTCTAGATCAGCTTTTCATACTTGATGGCTCTAGTCACTCAAGGCTGATCCTCATGTACTTTCTTGTTCTTGAGATGGGAGAAAAGCATGTCATCTAAACTAGTTAAAGTCTAATTCCTGGTAAAGCCTCAGCCCTATCACAATTCACCACCATTCATTGCTGCTGTCAGGAGAGCAAGGACCAGTAAACGAGAAAGATGATCTTCTTCTTTGTCACTGCCAACTCTCCCTCCTGCTTCCTTCCAAAGTGGTGGCAGTTGGTGGCCACCTCTGATAAGGGTGGTAGCAGTGCTTTCCAGCAAACACAGGAGAGAAGAGCAGGGAAGGTAAATGATCCACCCTTGGTGCATGAGAGTGGAAGGAAGGGAGGCACTAGACAAGAGAAGAATGAGATGGGAAAGAGAAGGGAGATTGCAGGTAGGAAACTCAGCATGATGGTAACCAGCAATGGCCTATGCAGAGCTTGCTAGTGAGAATTTCAACATTGGGGAAGATATTCCATGGAGTTAATAACACTCACCCTAACTCTTGTGCTAAAAAAAAGACTACCCGATGAGGTTATCATCTCTTTGGCAGCCAAAATATAAATGGTCACATAAGGATATAGGCCCATGACTGGGTAAAAGGGGAGTACTTCTTCAGGAAACTAATTAGTGCTCTTTAAGTTGCCATCACTGCTCAGGTTCCTCCTCCATGTAACATTGTTTTGATGTCTGATATTTTTTTTTTTTAAAAAAATGTCTTCATGAGCCCATGCTCCTAATATGAGCATGGAATAAATGGAGAGATTCCTATTATTTGTAGAGACATGTCTGAGGATCAACAAGTTTTTTCAGTGGATGGGGCAGGAATAAGAGTCACTTTCCTTTGAGATCTGTTTGATCTGACTTCTCATTGTGATCTGGCAGTGAGAAGGAGCCTCTGCTGTATAGATATGTCCTTTGTATAAGTTATCTGCCTGGGAGCCTCAGGGGGTTGTGGGAATGAGCCCTTAATTTCACTGCTGACATACAGGTAATCCTTGACTTACAATTACATTTGGGACTAGAATCTTGGTCACTGAGATTCTGTAACTTAACTGGACCTTTATAATTGGTCACTGAGATTCTGTAACTTAACTGGACCTTTATAATAACTTATGGCTTTTCCAGGGTCATTCTATTCATCTTTTTTATTATGTCCATCTACCCATCCATTTTATCTGTTGTATTCTTTTATTTTTTCCCAGCCTTGATAAGCATATTTTTTTTTGTCCTAGCCATTTAGCTACGTGATTCAGATGCTCAAAGTATGTAACTCATGTCAGGCTTTACTTGGCCCTGATTGATTGGTTCTCCTTGCAATCCATAGTACTCTTAGTAACTGTCCAATTGTTCAACTGTCCAAAATCCATAGCTTGAAGACATCCATCTTCTTACTGTCACTTTCTCTTTCTCAGTGTCCAGCTTTCAGATTACATTTTTTTACAATGTGATTTTTTCAGCCACTTCAGCAAACCTTGCATCCAGAAGCCTAATCATTATGCTGAGCTGAATGACAATGCAACCTGACCCTTGTCTGTCCCAGATTCTTTTTCTCCCAGAATTCTCCAAGAAAGAGTATCACAACAAAGACAAATCCAACCTGACCCATGTGTGTGAACTCAAAATCATCAGCTGGAAGGAACTTACTCTTTCCATCTTCCCTAGTAGATTAAACCACTTTACAAAAGGCTTGTAATTACAAACTATGTTTTCTCCCTACTGTCTCATTTGTTGTTGTTTATTTAGTGTAGACTAGAGACTACTAATATTCACTAATATATAAATTGCACTGAGATACAATTTTTAACTGAATAAGAAATTGAGATAATGTTAAGAAAAACATTCAACATCGATTTCAATAGAAGTGGAAAAGTATCCCTCACAAAGTGAAGAGCTACATGGTTCTAACTAACCTGTTTCCATCATTAGATCATTATGTGTTCCCCATTCAAACATTGGTTAGCTAGAATATATGGTTCACTCATGGATACAGCCCAGACAATGAATAATTACTTTGTTCTATGGATCAGATACCACTTATTTGGAACAGCAAATATCAGATTACAGTTTAGGAATAGAAAATAATGATAATGACTACTTTCTAATGTAGGGATAGATTACCCAGTTTAGACAAACAGCAACTGCAAAATGTGACATCCAGCTGCCTATTATGCAAATTTTGTGTCAATTGAAAACATGTCTGTGGCTTTAAAGGACCAAAATCATATTCAAATACATTGTAAATTGAAAACTAGAAAGACAAAAAAGCAAAAATAGAGGTTATAGAAATTAAAACAGATTTAAGTTCCTGTTTTCAAAAACTGTAGAGATTTGTACCTATGTATCTACATCTATATCACTAAGATAAAGAAGCAGAACTATTTCCTTACCAAGACACTTCAAGAAAATTAACAGGGTTCTTGAACATCTAGAAAAGCAAAGAATCAGTATCGATCTATTAAGAAAAGAGAGGAATGGTGTAATCAGTGCTTTTTTTGTAAGAAAAAAGGTGCCGGAACTCACATCTTGTTAATCTTTTATTTTAAATATATATATATATATATATATATATATATTCAGTTCTTAGCAGGACTGGTAGTTGAGAAGTAATTAGTAATATTTTTTTTTCATTTTTAAATTTGGGGTCACACTTTTACACTAAAAATTAAAAAATAATTCAATTCACCAACGATTTTTTAAAATAAGAAATTATTTTCTTTTCTCACACAGTCAATCACTGTACATGCATCCACACATGTCAGTTGTGTTAACAACACATAATGCAGTAAGCACTCAGTGCGTGACCAATCACAAGCAGAGCAGTGCCACAAGCCGAGCAGCGCCATCACAACCAGGACGGCTGAAGTCTTCATGCATTGGACTTGACACACAAGCAGCCCGCATGCACCATTTTTATGATTTTGCTGCTGACCTGCTACACTCAACAGGGAGATTCAAGTCCACGTGGGCCAAACATCAAATTTTCAAAAGTTACTTTTAAAACTTGGAAAAATCCATTGAAAAAAGGTGCCGGAACTCCGTTCTGGTGCACTCTATGACAAAAAAAGCACTGGGTGTAATACATTTTGATAGATGTTAGTACCACATTTTCTGCCAATTGTGGTTTTAATTTGCTGTTGAAAAATAAACACTATTTATTTAATTGGTTATTTATTTAGTATTCCACATGCAAGTTGGGAAACTAAAGCCAAAGGGGTCAGTTTTGCAATTATTCCAGATTGCATAGCAGGGACAAGTGTAAATGGCTTCCTTTGGAGTTAAGCAGGCAAATAATCTTGATGGGTGGGTGGGTAGGTAAGGGGGAGGGAGGGAGGGGGAGAGAGAGAGAGAGAGAGAGACAGAGATAGAGACAGAGAGAGAGAGAGAGAGAAAGAGAGAGAGAGACAGAGACAGAGAGAGAGAGAGAGAAAGAGACAGAGAGAGAGACAGATTGGTTTAGACCACCAGATTCTCTATTATCTTTTGCTGTTGTGTTGGCTACCATGGAGAAATATCAACATATTATGTCTTCAGAAAAAACAATGTAGGATAAAGCCATTTGTGGTCATTATTCATGATTGTTAAATTGAATACTGTTTGTGTCTTAGTAGTGAAGCCTTTGATAGGATGGGGAAGCTGAAATGCAAGTGCGCTGCATTGTTCATATGCTCTGCCAAAATTCGTCCTCTAATATCCTGCTCCCCTACCTCCAACCAAGACTTTATTTTATGGGAAATGAAAACCAGGAAGTTCATTTCTTATATATCTGCTTCAGCCTCTTACAATCAAGTCTTATCTTTTCACAAAAGCCTTGTACTAACATTTGGCAGTAGGGACTACAGTCACAGCAAATTTCATCATCACATTTATACATTTTTGTATCAGATTTTCAAGGATCATTGCTCAAAATCACATTCACTGTTCCTATAAAATTTGGCTTACTTTGCTATGTCTTTTATATTGCCCTAGCTTTTAATATTTGTGGGAGTTTTGTGTTAACTTATAGAAAATGAAATTCCATTTCCCCACCTTTTTTTCCAAATCCGGGACCAGAACTGTTCATAAAGCAGTCATGCCTACAAGGAAGGCATCAACACTGATAAGTTGGTGGTTGAAGTGCCACAATGTAAGTCTTCCTTCTTCTGGATGCATGTTCAACAGTGGTGAGGCTTGGGTTGCAATGTGCCATCTTCTGTCTTGCCATTTTTTATTCCTGCCCTGCAGACACTACTTTGACAGAGAGTTCTAGACTAGATCTGACTTTCAGTTGGGCTTCCAAATCAATTTAAGTAATTTTAAAACAAAAATCTGACATCAAATATATGCATATATTCACTTCTTCTTTATGTCACATGGATATCGACACCATCTCTTGGGAATCTTTGGTGCATGATCGACCGACATGGCGTACCCTGGTTTACCAGGGTTGCCAGACATATGAACACAGAAGGACAATCTTGGCACAAGAGAAGCGAGCACTCTGTAAAGCCAGAGCTGCAAATGCTGAAGCAATAGTGTCCACATTTCTCTGTTCAGTATGTGGCAGAACATTCCGTGCTAACATCGGTCTCATCATCCATCTACGGACACACCGCTGATGGCCCATAATCCATGAGATGTCAAGGTCTTCATTGAAATCGATGGACGAACAACATGTCACATGTAAGCAAATAACTGTTTTTGAGAACGAAGATAAATGAGGGCCACTTAAATGTAAATCTTTTACAATTAGCAAATCACTAAAAATGGAAACCATCTTCTAAGGTTGCCAAAATACTCTCAGTACTCATATGTACAATAAGAATCCTGATCACCAGTTATAGGAGACGCAATAACAAGCTATAAATAAATTTGATTCCCACAGCAGGTTATAAAACTGTCACAAGTGTGAACATTTTTATTTTTCAAGTAAACTATCTCTGAAAAAAACAGATTGAGCATTTTTCTCAGTCCTTCTTAATGTCAGGGCCTTTCAGGTATGGTAAACTATTTTTATACAACAGATTAAGCCCCATAAATGCAGATTTTCTTGAAGTCTCACTAGGTATCCTCTTCAGTATTGTTCATTCATATGAATATTTTTAACCCAATTTCTTCTAGAATATGTTGCAGACTGAACAAACATCAGCAGTGTGTGTTGCTTCATGATTATGCAGTGAAAACAGACATCTTTAGCTATCCCATAATTTGAGTAGTGCAGAATTCCCCACCCCACTCATAGCGTAATAAGGTTAGTATGAAGATAAAGTCTCTTTGAGTTCAAGTTTTAGACTTATGTTTTATGTTCACATAGCTTTCTAGGCAACACTAAAGAAGTTACTTGTATTGCATTCTTCCAAGCTGTGCATTATTTTGTCAGTCTAATCCATAGCTCTGGGATAGGGTTCTCACAACCAAATGCTAACTGGATTTAACTCTGCTTTTTGATAAGTGTCCAGTTCTCTTAGATGCTGCTTCCTTCTAAATATATCCTAGGAGAAGGGATCACCTGACAGGCTTGCAGGTAAATAATTGTCCTGAAGAATCTTACCTTCATTTTATCATGATTCTATGTAATACAGTACAGAACAGGATGTTATAGTTAATAGTGTTTTTTATTTAATTTTGGGTCAAGATTTTGATTGTAAAGTTTTGGGGTATAATAAGGTCAACAATAAATTCCCCAAAATCTTTCAATGGATGTGGCATTCTACCAAAGCATCGGTGGCTTCAAGTGAATAATGATATCCTTTCGAGTGATAAATATGATTGAGTTAATTTGGGATAACTACATTGAAAATGTCATTAAAATGTGAAAGCAGAAAATATGTAGACCATTCCCTAGAATTAATGATGGTTGAATGTGACATAGCAGTTCCTACCCACCTCCAGCAATTCTCTACAAAGTCATTGTTTCGATATGACCAATTCAATTAGAAAATCTATACATCAGAAGTAAATTGAATACAATGAAACACCTTGGGACAATATTGCTCATGCACTATTGTTAAGGAGGTTTTGGAGATTTTTATTTTCTTTCCTAATTTTTTGTTGCTTTCACCATGTTACGATATATATATTCCTTTCTCTCTACTGGAGGCTAACACTAAAAACTGTTTAGACATTTTCCATGGGATAGAAAACTACTTTGTACAAATATTGTAATTAAACATGCAGAAGAAAGATTTTAAAAAAATTGAGCTGTAATTATTTTGGCTCACAAACATTTTTCAACCCAGCCCTAACATCAACTTACTATAATTGTTCTTTGTTTATATTATGGTAATGTAGGAATCTTTTACAAAATGGCTACTTCTTCATTCCTTAAGAGGACTGCTCTTGTTTGCCAAACATATCAGTTTTTCCCTCTCAACTACTTGCATATGTAGCAGTCTAAAACAATACATTAACAACATATTTAACAAAATAACAGAGTTGGAAGGGAGTTTGGAGGTCTTCTAGTCCAAACCCCTGCTCAGGCAGGAGACCCTATATCATTTTAGACAAATAGTTGTCCAATCTCATTTTAAGAGTTTCCAGTGATGGAGCACCCCCAGCTTTGAAAGGCAAGCCATTGCATGGTTAATTGTTCTCTCTGTTAGGAATTTTCTCCTTAATTCCAGATTGCTTCTCTCCTTGATAAGTTTCCATCCATTGTTTCTTGTCTTGTGTTCTGGTGCTTTGGCAAATAGATTGAGCCCCTCTTCTTTGTGGCCGCACCTCAGATATTGAAAATGACACTTATTGCCATCTTTGAATTATTATAAATATATTTGTGTTAATACTGTAGCTTGTCATATAACTTCAAAAGATTGATGGGTCACTAGCTTTCACCAACATTTAAACATACGTAAAGGTGTAGCTGTGTTATGGTTGGAATGATGACTGGATGGAGAATGGCTGGATTTATTTATTTAAAAATGGGCCACTTTTCAGGACATAAAGTTTTGCAAGAAAGGTCACAAATGAGCAGGCATTTGGAAAATAAATTTGCAAAAATCATCACTCTTCTACTGTTGAGAGTCATCTTGATTCCCCATCTCATCCCTGTAAATACTGTGCAATTGTTTACATAATCCATATGGAAATGTTATCAGCATTGTCTTTCCTATAGAGAGTTGTTACAGGGATGGAAAAATTATCATCAGTACAGGAAATTAAGAACTATAGCTTTCTGAAGCCCAGCATTAGCAGGAACAGGCTTTTGCAATGATAGCCTTGAGGCTGCAGAATGAGCTTCCTCATGCAACTCTTTTTAAATCTGTGTTTTGATGTAGTTGCATACTAATTTCTCAGGTGACTGCTGAACCTGTGGATTCCTCTCGTTTGTTTTTATTACTTGTAATGTAATGAATGCAAATGAGATTACAGTAGCGTTCCCTCGTGCAGAATCACCAAAGTTGGCTTCCACAAAAGAAAGAAAATTGAATTGAGTGATGAATAGTCTAAACACCAGCCCACCTTGCCTGCCAGCACACCAGCCTTAGAAAGAAGCAGCTGTTTTGACATTCCATGCTGGAAATCCTGCCCTTCACAAATGTGCTTGATGCTCAGACATGGTCTCTTGGCTGCCTGCACTCGTTTTCCATCTGTTGAGATGGCATTTTGCCCATGCACAAAGTGGTATGCAAATTTCACTAGGACACAGGCGCCCTAGCAGCAGGTGACGGGATGAGACCATTGTCATTTTGAGTCCCCTCTCCAGTTGTTTCCATCTGTTTGCCAGCAGCCACTCTCTTCAGCAAGTGACCGCTTTTGGGGTAGATCTGTTTTTATCACCTGGAAACAGCATTGGCTGCTAGACCTAGTTTGTTTGAATGAGCTTCTCTGGTCTCTGCAATTAACTCAAGTAATCTGCTGGACAGGAATTACAGCAGGCACAAAGCTATTAGTATGCAGTTGTTTCCATGTTCTAGAATTAGCCAGTAGCTTTATAGAATATCTGCATTTGCCCTAGTAATGCTTTCTTCAGCTGCTGAACTCATGTTGCAGATTGACGTCTGCTGGCAGGGAAGGATGGGTACAGACTCCAATGGATAGTTAAGACTGCAAAAAAACAAACAAACACAACAACAACTGCAACCAGCCTGCCTTCCATAGAAGATCTGGATATTGTGGGGGTCAAAAGGAGGGCTGAAAAGATAACTGCAGACCCCTCACATCCTGGAGATAAACTGTTTCAACTCCTTCCCTCGGGATGCCAGTATAGGGCATTACATGACAAAACAACTAGACACAGGGACAGTTTTTTTCCCCCTCATGCCATCACTCTGTGGAACACCTAATTCTCGCAGTGCTATCTCATATCCATGTGTATGGCTGCACTATTATTTATCCTTCTTATTATTTTCTTTACTCCCCCCTCTTATTGGTATTATTATGATTATTTTGTTATTTTGCATGTATATTGAGAGCTTCTGTGCCAGAGACAAATTCCTTGTGTGTCTAATCATACTTGGCCAAATAAATTATTCAATTCAATTTCAGTTCAATTATCCATCATGCTTGGAAAGGGAATAGCTTTTTTTTTCCTATTTGTTGGGACTAATATTTGGAATGTTGGACTCTGCCTGATTTAATGGACTGTTTTCTATTTTCAAGTTAAATAGATACTTATCCAAACCTCAAGAGGGAATGTTTGCTTCCTGTAAAATACAAGACTAATGGAGTACTAATGGAAGAAGCTTATTCTTCCCATAGTAAAACTGTCTTATGATGAACAGGTTGCAGCTCTACCTTTACTTTATTTCCTAAAACCTGATAGTTATATTGATTGCACTGTGTTCTCAATTTGTAACTGTATAATTATTAGAAGGTCCTAATTTTTTGATTGATATTGGAGAAGATGTTCCAGTAAGAGCCATTCATTCTTGCATTCTTCTATTAAGACCACTGACTGATCCAGATAGTGGGAAAACGTCATAGCCATTCTCAGATCTTGACACTTCTCAACACAGTTCAAAGTGCTGGTTTAAATTTTAAGTGAATATAATCTGATAAAAATAAATAAAAAATTATAAATTAAGGTGAATATGTGTGTGCATGTGTGTGTGTGCTCTCTGAAGGACTGTTTTCATTTTAAGTGTCTGGGACTAATTGGCAGACAGCTTTTTCACTGAAGGTATCCTGTTTAAGGACCCCTTTTTTCCAGAATATCAGCTATCCCTAGTGATGTTTTTTTTTTTAAAAAAAAATACATCTTTGATCCCGTCAAACATATTTTTGAAATTCTGGAACTTTATTTTCTATTGCTATAGTTACTGGAAGTCATACCTTTCTGACCTAAGCTGGACGGGAGTAGTGATATCCAGAAAGAGCAGGCAGAGTGGAGAATGAAAGGAAGAAAAGGTAATGAAGAATTAGCACTATTGAGAGGTGAACACTAAAACCCATAGGGGTCTTTGGACTTGGGCCTTTTATGACTTGTGGACTTCAACTCCCAGAATTCCTTAGCCAGGCATGCTGGCTGAGGAATTCTGGGAGTTGAAGTCCACAAGTCATAAAAGGGCCAAGTTTGAAGACCCCTGCCATAGAAGAAGGTAGCCATAGACTAAGACGTCGAAGTTAAGGATTTGGTAGAGGAAATAAAGGAGTTGTAGTGGAAGTGCATGAAAGAAAGAAAGCATTTAACAACTGGCTTGTGTGACCAGAAGGTAAGAATTGGCATCATAAGGGTGCTTTGATTGATTGTTTTTTCTGGATTTTTTTCTTCCCAACCCCAGATCATTCTAAAGTCCAGCTTTCTTTAGTTGACTTCTTCTGTGACACCAAGTATGGACTCATTCTGTTCTGTTTTCATTGTTATCCTGCTTATAAATAGCCAAGTAGCAAATAGGCAGAGTCTCAAGCCTTATCTCAAGGTTATTTCTAACCTTCTGTTGGGCTAGGCAGAATATTAAACAGAGAGGGACTACATGCTGGAGCTTTGAAAGTGTGGGTATATCAGAGGGGTACCCATTTAACAATCTGTTGCGAGAATTCTTTGACTCCCCAGAGAAATCCTTGTTTTTGTCAGCTTCATTGGGTAGACCAGAACACAAAACCCACAAAGGGGCAAAAAGTACTTTTATTGAGATCGACTAGAAAAATAGAATCTAGCAAGTTTGGGTTGTACCTCCTCCTCTTTCTCCTTATAGTTCAGTGAATCTGGTATATACTATATCTGTTAAGGCATTGCTCTGGACTTAAAAAAATACTTCAGTCCCTTTCACCTAGATAGTGGTTCTTGTGTATTTCCATCAACATCATCTTTCTTTCTCACTACAGTTTCATAACTGAGCTGATTTAATTCTCAGTCAGGGGCGCTGCTGCTCAAAGTGCTGAGAATAAAAAGCAGGAAGTTCATGAACCTTAGTTGTGTCTGTATATGCTGTTTCCCCATTGACAGAAATTCCTGCTTCCCGGACTCTGTGACCTCCACAGACATGTTCTTCCATGTGGCATCATCCTGAATTACTGTAATTTCACCATTCAGCATCCTTCCAAACTGTAAGCATAGGGATGATGTTATAACAGCTTTCCACTCTTTCAATGCTCATAGTCTTTTTCTCAAAGTACTAAACAAGTGCACTCAATAGAGAGAGGGGAGTTATTTGGGTGTTGGCTTTTGTTAAGAAAAAATGCTGGAGGGATCAAGGGATGGCTACACAGGATTCTCAGCCTTTCAAAGTTGGTTTTGTTGATGCTATCAAAATTGCTTTGAAAAGTGGAGTGAAAATGTGGGAATGTGGAAAAGACCTAAGAGGATGGAAAAATCTCAAACCATAAGGGACTTGTTGTTTGGAATAAGTAACCATGGTAACTGGGTGCAATAAAATTAAGATGCTCCGGCACTTATCTGCTTCTCCTATCATTTTATCAGTTTTATTGCTCTTTTTCACCTGGCTTGTTTTTATGTTGTTATTTGGGGGGGGGGGAAACACCCACTGAGTTGTATTGCTATTAAACAAAAAAGGAAAAGGAAAAACAAATACATGTTCTCTTGAATGTTGTGATGCAGTTCTCCATAGTGTAAACTAATCAAATGACAAAATATATCTTTAAATATTATTTTGAAAGAGGTTTTGCTTTACAAAAACTTCACATTAAGGAAAAAACAGAATAGAGTTCAATTATGGCTAAACTCTTGTGACAATGATATGGGAAAATGCACAAATTTGTCCACTACCATTTTTTTTTTACAAGAGAGCAGTGAAAGAGGTATTTGTTCTAACAATAAAATATATTTTAACAGTATGAACATAAATGACAATATAATTCAATTACATTTTCCATTGTCCTTCCAAAATACATGCACAATTGTAATAAATCTCCTTTGAACTTTTATCACCAGGTGTATGACTTTCAATGTATGATCTCCTTTTTGTTATCCCAATATTTCATGACTATGAAATATATTATCTCACCGACACAATATTTATTTACTTTTATCAATGTTCAAATAGTTTTTCTGCTCAAGATGATGTACGGATTTTTCTTACAATATCCAGATTTTAATAAAATAAGGCAAATGGAAACTACTATTTTTTGCAATTTAGTTTGAAAATATCTTAGAAGAGAAAGTTTATATCCTGTACCCGATAAGAAAAGATACTATACTTGATCTTAGCCAAATGGCTTTATTGATTTAAAGGCTGCATTTGATTCAGTTCCCAGAGATAAGCTTTGGGCAAAACTAGCAGCCTTTTCTATTGATCAAAAGACTCCTGTTTTTGATTATGAAACTCCATAAAAATACCTTCATGCAAGATGGATGTTCTCCTGATTGTCCTTCTATGTCACTTGCCATCCAAAAAGGGAGTAAAGCAGTGTTGTATACTGACTCCTTTTATTTTTAAGTTTTATATCAAAAAGATCCAAGCTTTGGAAAAATAGTAACTTCTAACTTTTCTTGACTGATTAATACATTCATTTTAATGCTCCATTTTGTTGGTGGCCCGGACATCCTCTCCATTGCACAATTAAGCTTGGGAGAGGCTTGAAGCCTAGCACTGTACTTCAAGAGAAAGAGTCACCATCAATAATCCTAAGAAAAAAATAGCAGGTGTCAGTTAAAGGTGTACTAGTTGAGTTGGAAAAACAAATAACATTACTAAAGAATAGACCAAGAACATAGCAAGGTCCTACATGGCAGAGGTCTTGGTCTGTGAATTACTTTTCCACCTTGTTTGGAGAGAAGAATCAGAAATGTTTATTTATTGGGCCCATAGGAAAACCCCCCCCAATTCAATTCTGTAGTCTGCAGGAAACAGAAAGGATCTGCTGCTATAGATACAAAGTGATTGCGCTTTTGATTCATGATTCCTAGATTTGCTCTTAAAAAACCAGTGCTCTTTTAAGTGGGTTTGTCATTTAAGATCTCCATCTGAGTTCTAGCCAATGCCTTCTTATACTTGGAGTCAGGACTTCTTACCTTAGATTTTGCCTTCCTTGACTTGCCTGGTCAGTTTTGGTCATCTGGAATAAATGACACTGAATTTAATCTTAGATAATGTGACTTTTCAATACAATATTTGATTCCATAAAACAGCCAACCTTGAATTCAAGCAACGTATCTTTCAACCTCAATCTCCTTAGCAATCAGAGCACAAATTCCTCCATATTACAGGAGAGGTATCTTTCATTCTAGCTAATTGGTTAATTAATATATCATGTGCACCATAACAGAAAGCCTTCTACCTGGCAAGGTTTAACATTTTTCATCTCAGTAGAAAGGAAGTAGAACGTCATTTCAGGGGAAGAAAGATGATATCCCTGTCACTTACTGAGTCTGTTTCACCTGTCTTGTTGCCCTTCCCATTTTATAAAGTGCTCTGATTTGATAACCAACTTCTTGTCAGACTGTATTCACTAGTTCATTGTGGATGGTGTTGTGTTCTTTGTATTCCCCCCCCTTAATCCCCTATGCATATCCTGATCACCCATTAAGGGTGATTGCCCTTCACCATTGATCGCCCATTAAGGGTGATTGCCCTTCACCATCTGCATACAGTTTCATGCCCGTTGCTGGTTGGCTAACTAGCAACAGGGTCTTGCCAGCCAATGGAATTGTGTGATTACAAGCC
>NW_015387405.1:143439-158150 GCF_001527695.2 Protobothrops mucrosquamatus
ATGCCCGTTGCTGGTTGGCTAACTAGCAACAGGGTCTTGCCAGCCAATGGAATTGTGTGATTACAAGCCAGGGGAATCCCATAAAAGAGGGCTCCCCTGGCCCAGAGAGCCAGTCCGGATTTACTTGATGCCTTGCCAATAAACCGAGAGCTGACTGTCACTCGACTCGTGTCTTACTGCCTGCGCGATCTAACAGATAAAACATGTCTGCTTTTGGATAAAGCACTAGTAGCAATATCGAGAAAGGAAGCCAAGTTGTGTAGAATTGTTATTACCATTAGCAGGCAACTCTTCAGCCTTTCAAAATATCAGTCACCTAGATATACCAATTCCTTTCCCACTATGTATAGGATTAATTTTATATCCTTGTTTTTTTTACTTTTGTATTCATTGTTTTTATTGCTGTTGTCTTTACTCTGTATTCTCCTGCACCTGAATTCAAGGTACCTGATATTCATTTCTCTCTTCCTCGCAGACATTTCCAAAGCTTCAGATTACCATTTATAAAGTCCCAGCCCCATTTTCGGCACCTTTGTCCCTAGCTATATAATTCGCACTTCCAGAATATAAAACCTTAAAATTGCTACATCCCAACCCATTACAATTATCAAAGAAATACTCAAATTTGATGTAAATTGAACATAAAATACAAATAGCATACACCTATTTCATCAATTCATCAATTCAATGGGAAGGTGGAATAAAGTAAGGCAATATTCTAGCATTTGGCATGATCTTTGTTTCCAAAATAAAGGCAAATTTTGGCATACAAATGGGGAAAAACCTACACATTTTTCTTGGACTGATAAGCCTGAGAAAGTATGCATTTGCTTGACAATGTTTATTTTTCCTTTTTTTCTATATGTTCAAATCATGTAGTTTGAGAGCTGAAACTAACAGCAGAAAATTGCCTCTTTTTCCTCAGTTTAATGACAAAATGAAATGGAGGTTGTTGTCTAGGAAATGGCACCCCTTCACCTACCTGCATTCTGAACAAAATTGCTTTATAATCACTTTAAAATTTGGCTTGGATGCTTTCAATTCAGAAAACTGGTGTTTTTGCATCTCACTGTAAATCAGTCTGCATTGACTCAGGCTATCTCGGATGCTCAATTCGCTATCCTATGCAAATTATTACTCGGGTAATTAAATCTAATGTTTTTACCATTGTTTTGGGAAAAACAAAACATGAAATAGGTAGTAGAGATGAATACTAAGGCAAACACATATGGGCTGTAAAAATACAGATGACCAGAAGATGGCGATAAAGATATAGATAGTTGGAGTTTTTGCAGCCCACATAGAAAAAGCCTATGCATACTATTATTATGCAGTAGGGCATGTGGGTGTCTGCAATTACAAGCTCAAAATCTTTTATATGTGTGTGTGTGTGTGTGTGTGTGCCAACAACAAAATGGCATTCCTTTACATGTTAATGGCTCCAGCCAGCCATTTTCCCCAACCCAACCATCCCATTCCTGCCCTAATATTCTTAGTTTATCTCCCAACTGTAGCTCTCATATGATACCATGTTGCAATGATGACCTGGAATATTAGAATAGAATAGAATAGAATAGAATAGAATAGAATAGAATAGAATAGAATAGAATAGAATAGTTGGAAGGGACGTTGGAGCTCTTCTAGAATCTAGTCCAACCCCCTGCTTAGACGGGAAACCTTATAAAATTTCAGATAAATGGTTGTCCAATCTCTTCTTAAAAACTTCCAGTGTTGGAGCATTCACAACCTCTGGAGGCAGGTTGTTCCACTGATTAATTGTTCTAATTGTCAATAAATTTCTTCTTAGTTCTAGGCTGCTTTCCTCCTTAATTAGTTTCCATCCATTGCTTCTTGTCCTGCCTTCAGGTGCTTTGGAAAAAAGCTTGACCCCCTCTTCTTTGTGGCAATCATTGAGATATTGGAATACTGCTATCTTGTCATGCCTACTTCTGTTCATTAAACTAGACATACCCCATTCCAGCAACCGTTCCTTATATGTCCAGTCCCCTAATCATCTTTGTTGCTCTTCTCTGCACTCTTTCTCAACATCTTTTTTACATCGTGACCAAAACTGGATGCGGTGTTTCAGGTGTGGCATTACCAAGGAGTTATAAAGTGGTATTAACACTTCACTTGATCTTAATTCTATCCCTCTGTTAATGCAGCCTAGCACTGTGTTGGTTTTTTTGGCAGCTGCATCATACTGCTGGCTCATATTTAACTGACTGTCCACTAGGACTCCGAGATCCCTCTCACAGTTACTACTATTGAGCAAGGTACCACCTATATTGTAGCTGTGCATTTGGTTTTTCTTGCTTAAATGTAGAACCTCACTCATTGAGTGTAATGCAACCTTATACTCTATCATGAATATTGAAATTCCTGGTGGTGCATTACGCATCATTGTATTTCTATGGGAGAGAGTGTGATATTTGGCACAGAAGGTAAAAAGGAAATGAAGTTGTAGAACAATGATCCCAGGCTGTTGGGAGTGTGTCAAAGACTCCCCCTAATGGCAACCTCAGGGAAAGAGCTGGCAGGATTGTATTTACAACAGATGTCACTAAGAAACAAGAAAGAGATATCAATATACTCAGAGGAAATTCAGTATTTGTAGCAGAACAATAAGGAACCCACAGCCTTAGGAAGTTGATGAGGGGAGTATCCTGGTGGCGCAGTGGTTAGAATGCAGTACTGCAGGCTACTTCTGCTGACTCCCTGCTGCCAGCAGTTTGGCAGTTCAAATCTCACTGCTCAAGGTTGACTCAGCCTTCCATCCTTCCAAGGTTGGTAAAATGAGGACCCAGATTGTTGGGGGCAATATCCTGACTCTGTAAACCACTTAGAGAGGGCTGTGAAGCACTGTGAAGTGGTCTATAAGTCTATTGCTACCATACTCTATTGTTGATGACAGCGATGACCTAGGAATGGTAGCAAAGCTATTGTATTTCTTGCACAGTACATGGGGCAGAAAAAAAAGAAAGCATCAAGGCCCATAATGCACCTCCAAATATCTTCATAATCTATTATAGAATGCAAGTTTATATTACTTGAGATGAATATTTGTATCAATTTTGAGAGCCAAATAGGCTTACTTATATCCTATTATTACCACGAGCAACCAATCCTGCATCCCAGAAGGGAAAAAAAGCATCTAATCCTATTGGCACCTTATATTTCTAGTTTGCTTCTGGTGATTCAACAGGCAATCTTGTTTTTGTAAAGTTTGCTGCCCAATTGAGGACAGGCAAAAGGAAAGGAGAGCTTCAGAATTAACTCATTTGCATAGAAACTTTGGTTTCCAGAAATAAGGAAATTAGTCAGCTACTTATGGAATTCAATGTTTAGAGATTTGTTTTATAACAATCATATTTTATGCCTATTTCAAAAGGGATATTTTTGTATTTCATGGGATATATTTTTTTCCTAATTTATATCGTAAGTTGTCATCTTTAAAAAGTAGACAAAATGTAATCAGTAATGGATGAATCAATCAAACTCATGTCAAACTTGAATTTTATCAATGTGTACATATTTTCAAATACTGTATATACTAAACTATAAATATGTGTTTTTAATGTACTAAGTATCTAACAGAAGAATTATGTAAAAATCCAATTGTGTTTCAAAATAAAACTCAGAGATTAGCAATGTTCAACTCATACATGAATCTGGAAATGGATTAGGTTGGTTTATAATTCTCACACCAGACTATTAAGAGGTAACTGGCTGACAAACTGCACTCAATGGGTAGTCCTTAATGGAACTACGAGGGCAATTTGGAAATAAACCTCCATTTGGTTATCAATGACAGACACTTGCAGATACAGAACTTTTATTATACACATTAGAAAACTACAACATTACTTTTTGACATTGTGGGTGACCATTATCACGAAGCAACACCACATCGGAAGTCAGCATGCCCCGATGCTTGTTATTGATGGCTCATCTAAGTTTTCGTAATGTTTCACAGTAGACTTCTGAATTGATGGTCAAGCCACGCTCCATGAACTTAACTAGCAGTACTCCTTTGGCATCTTCCCATTTGGCAAGATTTTATATGGCACTTCCAGTGTGGTATTGCCCGCACACTGCTAGACGCACCCAAGAACTTTTCAAGCAGATACATTGGGATGTTTTTGATCACCCCTTCCCATAGCCCAGATTTGGCACTGAGTGACTACTACTAAGGAATTTCAAACCTTGTAAGACGTTATGACAAGTGCCTCAATTTGAATGGTGATTATGTCAAAAAGTAATGCAATGTTGTATTTTTCTAATGTGTATAATAAAAGTTCTGTATCTGTGAGTGTCTGCCATTGATAACCAAATGGAGGTTTATTTCCGAATTGCCCTCGTACATCTACATGGAGGAAAGTAAGTACTGTGATACCCCAAGGTTCTGTTTTAGGCCCAGTACCCTTCAATATCTGTATAAACAATCTAGATGAGGGAATAGAAGGGGAACTCATAAAATTTGCAGACAACACAGCCAGAACAGAGGCTCAAGATCCAGATGGATCTCAACAGACTCAAACTCTAGGCCCTATCTAACAAAATTTAGGCAAGAAAAACCAAATGTACAGATAGAGATTAAATAAAACTTGATTTGATAGCAGTAACTGTGAGAGGGAACTTAGTCCTAGTGAACAATCACTTAAATATTAACAGAAAGATAGAATCAAGATCATGTGAAGTATCAGTACTGCTTTATAAAGCTTTACTTAATAAGATCACTCTTGGAATACTGCTGAATACAATTTTGGTCACTACAATATAAAAAGATGTTGAGACTCTGGAACAGTGCAGAGAAGAGCAACAAAGATGATTAGGGGACTGGAGGCTAAAACATATAAGAAATGGTTGCTGGGATTGGGTATGTTTAGTTTAATGAAGAGAAGGATGAGGGGGGACATGATAGCAGTGTTCCAATATCTCAGGGGCTGCCACGAAGAAGAGGGAGTCAAGCTATTCTCCAAAGTGTCTGAAGGCAGGACAAGAAGCAATGGATGGAAACTAATCCAGGAGAGCAGCAACCTAGAACTAAGGAGAAATTTCCTAACAGTGAGAACAATTAACCAGTGGAACAACCTGCCTCCAGAAGTTGTGGGTGCTCCATCACTGGAGGTTTTTAAAAAGAGACCAGACAGCCACTTGTCTGGAATGGAATGGGGTCTCCTGCTTGAACAGGGTATTGGACTGGAATACTTCTAAATTTCCTTCTAAAATGTAGGTGAAATCAGTCTTGACAACTGAATTAATTTTGTACCATCTAATAAACTAACCATACATGTGATAGTTTATTTAAAATATTTAAATTTTATTACAGAGACAGATAACATTAAAATAAACCAGATTGCAATGAACAGATGTCAATCTGGAAATCAAATAGTGCTTTTTTTGTGATATAGGACTCAAAATGAGCCAGCTTAGATTTTTGTATTCTGTTGAGTCAAAAATGGGACATTTTGCCTGTTTTGGTTTTGAAGTCCATCTTCTATATACAACTCTTCAAATTATGTCCCGTTTTATAAACCTAGCTGTCATAAAATGGATAAAGTTCACAAGTGGTTAACTTTTCTGTCCCTTTAAATTTGCTATGACAGAAACAGGTAGACAGCATTTTTGCTTTCAAACACTGCATTGGATAGGGATAATTTCAAAAACTGCAGAGGGTAGGATCCAATAAGAGTCTCTTTGCCATTCAAATGCATAAAACTCTTTCAACAGTTACTAAACTTTTACTAAACTTTTGATTTACTAAACTTTTGTGCAAGTTCAGCTGAAGGTACAGAAAGTTTGAGGCTACAGAAAGCTTTTGAAGTCCCTGTATCTACTGTATGCATCATATATGATCAACCACACTGATTCAACTGTGCCGTAAGAGTCCCCTTGAGTTTCCATCCCTTTCTTAATTTTAGTTAGGTTGGAATGTACCTTTCTCAATATATGTGCAAAATAAGATGCAGTTTGAATTGAGCGGTCTACTATGACTTCAACATCTGACTTAGTCAAATCCATTGCTCTTCCTATTGCTATAAATATGGAATCTGAATTATTTGGGCCCATTGTGTATCCTTTTATTTTGAACTTCAGATGAAGATGAACCAAGCCTTGGCTATTTCTATTGCAATTTGGGCTTCGCTCAGTAATGTTTATCCCTGATCTCATGTTATAATCTGAACAGCAATAAGAGCATTTATGCTTCTATGTATTTGATATTTGGAGTTTTGATCTTTCATACTGTGTTTTCACCTCTTCCACTAATATGATAGCACACCTTCCCATAACACACTACATCATCCTTCCATTTAGCTTCTTTGACAAATTATCACTTACTTCCCTCCTAAGTGTTCATGTACCATATGCCTTTAGTGACATTAACTAACAGTTTTTCTATCAAAATAATGTACCTGTTTGGCAAGTAAATGCTCACCAGTTCTGTTAGAGTGTTGATGGGAAAATGATGGATTCATCCCACCTGCCTATCTGCTAAGGGACAAATGGTTCAGTACCTCCATGATTGTGGATTGAAGGGAATTCTATCAACATGAATAGCTTCAAGACATAAGGAACATTTCTTTCTAAAACAGTAACCATATCCCTGAAGATTGATGAGATAGGGTACAATTTTTTTTTGTTCTCATTCCTTATATCTAAGCCATCAGAAATAACTATCTAGGCAGAAATAAACCTGAAAGGTTTAGTTTAAAATGAAAATATCCTGTCTACCTGTTTCCCACTATAGCAAAATAGTTAAAATTTACTCATTCAAATAACCACCCTGCTATTGAATTCTCCAAGTATCTTCAAGCAAGCCACAATCTCTGAACCTTATCTTCAGATATTATGAGAAGAAATGGTAAGATGGTAATAAAAGAAATACATTTTTTTCCTCAATTACATCCATGGTCTTCTCTTAGAATGACAAATATTGCTATTTTTGTGGGCTCACGTCAGTGTTTTCCCTAGCAATCTGTTCTCAGATCTCAGTAAAGAGGAGAAAGAAAGGGGATTGAACAGATGATAGCAGGAGAATAACATTCTGGCTATTACATTGTATGATTACATATATTTTTTGCCCACCATAACAATTAAAACATGATGCCTCCTCTTTTGTCTGTAGGCAAAGGGAATCCATTTAGTTTGGATGCTTGATTGAAGATTCAATGCATCTGTTGATCTATTTGGTCAAGGACTTACATATTTTTTTTTCATCCTAGAATTAAGCCTTTGCCTTCTCTTCTTCTGTTTTGATATATTCTAACAAGTAATAAACATCTTGTATTTTTAGCTAGACATTTGACATTCAACAGACTCATTATCTGAAATAGTCTTTTTAGATAATCCACCTAGAACAATATACATTCTGAAATGTCCCATTACTTTTTGCTGCTAACACATTTTATTATGCAAGCAATTTTAAAATGGCTACAACAAAGCAAGAGTACATTAGATCTAAGGAAATTAGCTTTTGATTGTTAATTTGTGTATTATAATTTTTCAGGTTTTTTTTTTTAGGATTAGTATGTTACCTTTGAGTGCTGCGCTAAATGATAAATGGAATAATGGCTAATTTCTGCTTTTTAGGATCAAATTAAAAGCCACCTTCAAATCAATAAAGATGCATAAATGACCCACAGGAGCAGTTTGAATACTTTTCAATCAAATATTTTAGAATCGTATTTTGAATATTTTATTTTTTTTTTAAAAAAAGGCCTAAAACTGGCTTGTTCCACAGAAAAAGGTGTTTTTTTTTGTTTTGTTTTTAAGTATCCACCAATTAGGATGCTAACTGGATAGAAATGTTCTGAGTTTAATTTGTCTCCCTTTTTGAAAATGGGAGTGGTTATAGAGGCTTCCAATAATTAGGCAACTAAATAGATTAATACACAGGAGGGAAAAGAGATGTTAAATATAGGGTGCCACTATTTGAATTTAGAAGTTCTGCGAGAATCAAATCTTATCTGGTGGTTTTTTTTTTTCATTTGTTTATCTGAAAGAGAGAGTTCTGGATCTCTGAGTCAATGCTAACTTATTATATGGCAAATCAAATATTTTAGAGAAGTGATTAGCTACAGTCCTAGGGTCATTGCGTTCATTATATCGAAAACGTATCTAATGCCATCAATGGTAGAGTTGCATACCTGGACTGTTTCCATAAGGTTTTCCCAATTTGTCTTTTGTGTGTCTTTCTTTAAAGTTTTTATATCCTGCCTTCATATCTATCTTTATGGGCCCCTTTCTGATGATTCAGGAAATAAATCTGGTGGCCTTGCATTTGCAATTCCTAATATTAATGAAGATTCATTCTATTTTCCATCAATCATTGCTTTTATGTTGTATAAGAGGTACCCCATGCACTTCAAGGAATAGATAGCTCTATTGCTCCTATACCTGGTGGATGGGTTGAGCAGTGGTGATGCAGTGGTTAGAATGCAGCATTGCAGCCAGCAGTTCGGTAGTTCAATTTTCACTGGCTTGAGGTTGACTCAGCCTTCCATTCTTCCAAGGTCGATAAAATGAGGACCCAGATTGTTGGGGGCAATATGCTAACTCTGTAAACTGCTAGGAGAGGGCTGTAAAGACTGTGAAGTGGTATATAGGTCTAGGTGCTATTGCCATTACTATGGGGGTGGGTGGGAAATAAGGCTGGGTCATCTGGATAAAACAGACCAGCATGCTGCATGGATCAGCAGGAGTTTTACAGGAAACAAAGTTCAGTTCTGGCAGCTAAAGGTTACCGGCTAATGAGTTATACAGAGTAGTTAAGGGTAGAAGTATTGTTGTAGCAGCTTTAGATCTTTTAGGCTTTGAAATATAATGTAGTATTGATATCTTGAAGGTTAGTTAAAATAATTGTTTATTGCAGTTTCTTCTGGGAGAGACTTTAGAGATAAAAGAGTTAAAACCTCTAAGATCATCTTGCTGGCATTTCTTATCTGTTGGTTTGGAATTAATAACAATTGGTTTTAGTTTTTGATCCCTCCTTGGAGATAATAGTTTTTAATAGATAGTAAGGGTTTGATGTTCAGGTCACAGAAAAATGGCACTGAGAAATTGGAAAGATTCCAAATGTTTTCTTATTTTAAACATGCAAATAATATTTGGAATTTTAATTATTTTTTTGTAATTGTTTTTTTAATTATTTTCTTCTGTATCCAGAGGAAAGTTTTGGGAAGCATTCAAGAGCATCTAACTAAACTTGAGATGTTACTGCACAAAATGACTGGTAAAACAGATGGCTTGGGTGTAATCTATCTGGAGCTATTAAAGATGCTATTTCTGATAGATAGAATAATTAGGGACACTTGAAGAACATAAGCCAAAGGAATGTTAACTGTACCACTCAAGTCATAGGCATTTGAGGTGTGAGTTGCAGATTAAACACATAGCTTAGAGACTGGTGTGTTGGATTTTTGTACAAATTGCCACTGATTTAGTTATTCAGTTGCAATTTTGCAATAGCAGATGTACTTTGAGGGGAGGCTAGACTCCTCCTATTGTTTTGTGCATTATTTAACATCACATTTTCAAAGACCATGTGGACTAGCAGTCTAAACTGGTTACGTGGTAATTATCTGAATTTCCTAGAAAGTGGTCTGCTGGTGAAAAGAGCTTTTTCATCTTCATTTGTTTCAAAGCTGACCCAAGTTGGTGCAGATTGTTTTATTTTTATTCCATATCAGGACAGAACCAGACAAGCACAAGGTATAGCACTAAAAAGAATCTGGTAAATAAAAGATTAAAGAGATTAAAGAGCAACAGAGAAGCAGAGTATAAAATCGTGCAATAAGGGATGTTAAACAGAAGCAAAGCAACTTAGTTGCATTAATCTTGCCATCTTGAAAAAAATGGGAATGTTTCAATTTAAGTACAAAGTCATGGCACACTCACATATTCAGTTCCTATGCACAAGTATGTTAAGAAGGGCAAGGATACAAACATACAAGATGCCCTTCTTTCATTTAACATGTATGGCAATGAACTGTTCAAGCTCAGCCTAAAAATGAATTTCATCCCCTCTCATTGAACCACAGCTTAATTGCCTTGATTTTTTTAATGATGACACCATTATCTACACTTTATCACAAACAGACCTTCATCAAGCATCCAAGTGTTAGCTAAATGTCACCATACTGAGGGACTGGAGATAAAAGGCAGGTTCTTCTTTTTATGAAGAGATGCTATTAGTGTAAATGGAATATCATTGGCTTCTCAGCTAAGTGAGCCAAGGTATTTAACCATCTAGGCATCTGTTTCTAGCCCTCTATTTCCTGGATGTGTCAAATCCATAACTGATCATCTTCATTCCAAAAGCCACTAATGCAATTATTAGATACGCTACTTGTGGTGAGAATATTCCAGAACTGTTGCCATTAAATTATTTAACATTTAACTACTTTAGGCTTTTGTTGTTTGACATTAAATTTTTGCTTATCCTGATTCATCATCCTTGGAATTTATCCAATTGTCCTTTCTACAGGGAGGTGCTGAAGTTAACTCTTACCCTTCCAGGAGCTGTATGGTTATCCTCACATTATGTCCCCAGTCTTCCTTTGTTGTTTTTTTTTGTTTTCATTGTGCATTGTATTGTTGTCTTTGACAATCAGTAATGAAGTAAATTTATTATTGATGGTCAAAAATTGGGGATCTTTGACCATCAATAATAAAGTAAATTCTGCACTAAACAATGCCAACTATATTCTGCCACCTACTCAAAATATGTTTTAAATCGTTCATTGATGTCATGTTGCTGTTTTCTTTGATTAAAAACAATGGACGTGAGCATGACTCGAAAGGATATGAATAAATTGCTATGCCACTGTCTTCATTTAAATCCTTATCCCAAAAACTGTGGCTTGCAAGCATGGCAGGGCACTAGAAATTACCTGATGTTCTTCAGTGACAATAGAATTGCAAAGTCATATAAAACGTTGGGACCATAAAGAGAATGTCAAAAGTTCTCAGGGGGAATGGGGACCAATAAGAATCCCTTCAACTCCACAAAAAGGGAAAAAAGAAACTGCTAGCACATGTATTCTCCTACCTACATATGAAACAGTTGTTTCAACAATAAAGGAAAGAAAATAAAAAATAGAGAAGGATTTTAAGAGAAGTAAAACAGCCCAGGTCTTTCTCAACTAAAATGGGATTAGAATGATAGGGTGAATTGTTTGCTCATATGCAGGGGAAGTGGTGGTGAGGGAAACCTGAACAGTTGCTGTGTAGGAGGACATGTTGAGCCATCAACTGACCTTCCTTCTTTGAAGACTTATTAACAAAATTCTATACCAGCTGAAGCCTGGAATTAAGCAAACTGAAATTAAGGAGAAAGTTCCTGACAGTGAAGACAATTAACCAATGGAACAGCTTGCCTGCAGAAATTGTGGGTGCTCCATCACTGGAGATTTTGAAGAAGAGACTAGAGAGTCACTTGTTTGAAATGGTATAGGTTCTCCTGCTCAAGCAGGGGGCTGGACTAGAAGACCTCCAAGGTCCCTTCCAGCTCTATTCTATTCTATAAGCCTATGAACTGGGAAGCAATGTGAGGCAAGCCTTCCTACTATAGGAAAATAAACTATCTTCAACCTCTGTGGAGTTTCATTGTTGTAAATGGAAATATTGTGTATACTCTCCCTTGTATGATTGCAGATTTCAGATCTGTCATGGTTGACCCAGAAATAAATCATGTACCAATGAAAGAGAATATTTGTAGCTCAGGGTTGAAATGAGGGGTCCTTGGTGCTCTCTGAGCTTGCTTATTTTCTTGCAGATATTTATTATCCTAACTATGTAACATTATCAGTGCTAGTAAGGAGTGCTGTTTGCTATCTGTTTATATTCTGGTGTCTTGCCTGTCTGGGTGGGTGGGGGCAGTCTTAGAAATTCTTTGATTGGGCTGTTTATAATGGCTCTTTGGCAATATCCAATCCAGAAACTCCCACGATCCATTAGCAAACAGCCCAACCAAAGAATTCCTAAGACTGCCCCCACCCACCCAGACAGGCAAGACACCAGAATATAAATAGACAGCAAACTCCTTGCTAGCAGTGATGATGTTACCTAGCAAGCAAGCTCAGAGAGCACAAAGGACCCCTCAAATAAATCATGGCATGAGAACACAGCAATCTAAAGCTAGTACTGGAGGAGTAAAAATGTGACCAAAATGATTTAAACAGTAACAACGTGGTTGTTAGAATTATGGAGCATCCATGACTATGGGGGACAAGCTGTTCCATGGATTAATTGTTCTCACTGTCAGGAAATTTCTTCTTAGTTTCAAGTTGGATTTCCCTTTAACAAACTTCCATCAATTCCCTCAGGTATTTAGAGAATAAGTTGACCCCCTCTACTCTGTGATAGCCCCTCAAGTACTGGAATACAGTTATTGTGTCACCCCAATCCTTCTTTTTTGTAGGTTAGAGATACCTAGTTCCCTTAACTGTTCAAAATATGGTTTTAATCTCCAGACCCCTTATCATCTTTGTTGTTCTTCTCTGCATATTTTCTTAGGCTTCAGCATTGTTTTGTATTTTGGTGACCAAAACTGCAGTATTCCAAGTGCAGCCTCACTAGTGCAGCATAAAGCAGTATGATCATTTCTTGTGACTATATATGGGATGCCTTCTAACTTATTTATGCTAATTTCTGATCCATGAATCACTTAATAATTGTAAAACTCTAAGATATATTGCCTTAGTTAACATTTCATACGTTCCCCAAAGCAACATTTTCAAGGAAACCCAATAGTGCTGAACTGAACATATCTTCCATGTATTTGCAACCATTATCATTTAATTTTATGCTATTCTCCCCCCCCAAGCCCTGACAGCCCCAAGTAAAATACAGATTCAATTTTCATAAATGGACTCCTGTTAAAATTGAATGGATGCATAAGAACAAGTTGATATCATAAGAACTTTCACTTGGTCCAAAAGTTGCTTTCAGGGTATGGGAGCATATGGAATATGTATTTTTACCCATGTAAGAATAATTTTCATTACAAATGCTACAGCATACCATGTGGACTAGACCTATAAAGGATCCATTACACATCTTAAACCTGAGATATTGGTTTGCACAAAAGGTCAACTTTCACTAAAAGTGTTCATCTCTGTTGTCCTCTCATTATATTTGTGACATCCTATGGGCACCTAGTTGGCTATGTTGGGAATAGGATATTGGGTAGACAGACTTTAGGTCTGATCTAGGATTCTTCTTATGATTATCAGAGCTGCTTAGAGATTCTGTTTCCAAAATGTAAAACGCTTTTACATTTTACAAAAAACTTCACAGAATGTGATTTTAAAAGGTCAACATTTTCCCTGTTTGTTGTCTAGAGCTTCTCACAGACATTAGCATGATTTTTTTCTAAAGACAATCAAACAACCAACAGTTATTCCTTACCTCCATCCTACAAATGGTGGTATTTTAAAAAAATAACATTTTTCTTCCGTGTTACATTATTTTTGTGACTCTATCAGTGACACACATTGTGGAATTTTACTTCAATTGTTATATGGAAAAGTGACGGAAGCTCAGTATTAAAGATTGAATAGTGTATGATAATTAAAACTGAGGAACATTGGGAAGAGTTTTTCCTTACTTTACAAACTAGGATTCTTCCAGTCTTTCATGTTATCCAATTCTCCTTCCTAACCAGTCTTTTATCTCCCTCTCCAAATCTCTCCTCTAAATTATTATTTTATTAAAAGACTTTATAGACTTGGGTCACAATCGCAAACATCTATTTCAAAAGTATGATTGATTTTACTTGTACCTATAGGCTTATCCCTCTTCTGAAAGGTTATTATTAATTTTCCATAGGGCAAATAATTGGCATAGGACTGGGCACTGTGTCTTTGCAGGGCAAACTCTGTACTGATGGAAAAATATTGCATGAAAATACATCAGGCACTGATATCCTGATACACATTTTATCGGTTTGATGAAATATTGGCTTGTCACTAATATCCAGTATCTTTACTTGAGAGAATGAGAAATAGAGAAAGTTACATACCTATCAACCTTTTATGATTGTGCAGAGAAGAAACACCAACCATGAATACTAGCCCTAACTTTATTGTGAGATTATAGGAACAAACTCTTGCAAATATGAAAATACCTCTTCTCTCTCCTTTTACTCTCCCAAAACTAGGCAAGATCCCTTGTAAAATGCTTTCTCCACCTCCATCCTTCCTTCAGACTCAGATTTCATTTATCAGATCAATGTAGAGATTAAAGATTTTCTTCTTGTCTCCCAAAGTCCTTCTCACATATCATTACAATAGCACAACATTGCTCCAAGTACAGAATTATTTCAGTCATCTGCTAATAAATCTGGATTTCATTCAATAGGGCTGTGAAAAAACATAGTCTTGATAATTTCAATTGAACAAGAAGTCATTGTAAAAAATGCTATTCTCCCTGCTACTAATTAAAAAAAACCTTCTAAAATTCTGTTCAAGACATTTTTACATCTTTACAAAATCATTCTGGTTTTGGTAAGATCAAAGGTTTTGGTTTTTTTCTTATTGCAAGGAGCAGTTTGTAGTATAAAGAAGATGATTAGAATGAAAATGAACACTGGCCTTTATTGTGGTATTTTATAGCAAAAAGGTATTTATCATAGAAGAAAATCAATATTTACATACAGAAATGTCAAATAAAATATTTGCAATGCATAAGGAAAGAAGCATCACATA
>NW_015387405.1:159209-173226 GCF_001527695.2 Protobothrops mucrosquamatus
TGGCATTTTTATCTACCTAGCTAGTCCTTCTGAAAGACCTAGGATAGGCAGATGTTGTTTGATGGTGTCAGAGGTATGGTTGTTCCAAGTAAAATTTCATTCTGCATTTGACTGACTGTGATTTTGTCAGTGCCGATGATATTCAAGTCATGCTCCAGATTCTGAGGTTGCACCAAGGTGCCTGTTTTTATTGCTTCCTTTCTTGTTTTCTGTTGCCACAGTCATTCTAGTTCTGTTTGCAGGTCTTTGTGGTTTTCTCCAATTCTTTCTTTTCTATTCTGCTATCTCCGAGGTTCTGTCATATTCCCTGTTCAGGCATTTTTTTTATCTTTCTTATCGACAGTTGTTAAATCTGGGGTGTTACATGGCAGGTGATGACCTATTAGAATTCTACAGTCCTACAGACCTTCAGCTTCTTCATTTTCTGTTACTTTACCTATTTTGTGTTGCCATTTGTTCTTGCTTTCAGGCAAATGGTGTTTCTTGCAGATATTCCACTGTACCATTATGCCTATTTTTGTCAGACTGTTGTTTGTAGTCAATCTGTGCGAACCTGTCACAGCAGCAAAGTAGCTGATTCACCGTTTCTTCAGTTTTTTGCACAGATTCTATCTGATATCTATTGCTGTCTTCTCAATTCTGGCTTTGTATGCATTTGTTCTTAAGGCTTGGTCTTCTGTAGCCAGAATTGACCTCTCTGTCTCTTTCTTCAAAGTTTCTGCTCTTAACTATTGCCATGTTTTCTTATTTTTCTGCTTTCTTTATTATTTCTCCCCCCCCCCAATGTGTGTGTGTGTGTGTGCTGGACATGTCATGCTTTGCCTTGCTATATTCTTTTCTATTCTTCATTTGGTCTTTCTTGTAGGGCATTTGATCCTTCTAGTACCTAGTAAGTCTTCATGATGTACTATCATCATCACCATCACATTAATAGTTCTGACTCCTGGGGTATAATAATATGTGTTTGTTAGTTATTGGCAGTTATCTATAATATAATATACTTAGACTTCAGTAAGGCATTTGACAAATTAGACCACACCTTGAGGGAGAATTTGGAAAAAATTCTACAGAACTAAATTCTGCAGGTCTCCGTATATAGAAGACCAATCTGGCTTTTTATCAAAAAGGCAACGGAGGGGGTAACTTGAGAACAGTCCAAAATGTTATTGAATACTTGCAATATCATAATGAAACCCAGGCAGTCTTAATATTTGTAGATGTGGAAAAACCTTTTGACAACCTAAATTGGGCTTTCTTATATAAACTTTTGGAGGAAATTGACTTTGGAGAGGAAAAAAGCAAATAATTAGGTATAAAGTATTGCAGGATGCCAAAGAAAGAGGCGATCTAGTCTTCCAGATTTAGAATTGTAGTTTGAGGCATGTTGTTTGGTCTGGATGAAAGACCCTGAAGAATAAAAGATTATTAGAGTTAGAATGTTATAAACTGAGAAAGTGAATATCTTAAACATTGTATGTATGGGCAAGAATTTTGATTATAATATAATGTTAGAGCAATGGGAAAACAAGTGGACTAAAGGATGCATACAACACCATAAAGAAACTTTTAAAAATATTTTTAAAACTAGGAACAATGGAGAGAAAAAGTAAATATTTTTTACCAAGCATGGAAGTGAAGATGGCATTAGGAATCAAACAACACTATGTTATTGGTGAAAATGAAAACTATAAGAAGAAATAGCAAAGCTTTGAGATGAAAATTGTAGAAATATAACCAGAATTGTCTATAATTACCTGCTCCAGCAAAGAGAGAACATAGGAGATTTCACCTTTAGATGGTTTTTAGAGCATTATAAAAGAGTTGTTAGGCACAGGTTATCCTCTAGATTTTAGCTTGGAAGGCAAAATATATTTGAGGCAAAATATATATAGAAACAAATCTCTATATAACTATGCTGTCTAGAATAGGCTAACTATGTTTTTCTTTTTTGCCATTATGGGAAGAATAAAAATAAGTTAAAGCTGTGCCATCTTTTACATCAAAGAAATTGATTAAAATAGATTTTAAAATAGCTAATTATTACAATTTAATGGGTATATTAGTTAATAATATCTCACAGATTGTGTATCATTACTTGACTTTTCAATAAACTCTTCAACAAAGTTAAATATGTTGACTTAGGCTTAGAATGAGGAAGGGAAGGGAAGGGAAAGGAAGAGGAAGGAAGGAAGAAAGGAAGGAAGTGCCTTAATTAGTAAATAGAATTATTTACTACTTAGAACCTCTCTGATATTTTAATGAAGGTGACACAACTTCAAATCTTTTTCCACTGTAGCTCTGAACTGATTAATTTAAAGGCTTCCATTGCTGTTTATGCAAGGAATGAGACTTGTAATTAGATATGCAGTGTAAAATTCTACTGCCTCCTGGGGGCAGTTTTACTCTTTTTACAATATCTCTTTTTACAATATATATAATCACAATCTAGGACCTTTTTTTCCAGAACAAAATAGTGGATACAAAATTAGTCTTCCAAGCCAGTTATACAAGGAAATGTATAAATGAATTTTGGGTCTTTATTTATTGTTTTAGTGTTTTATATAATATTTTTATTGAATGACTGTAAGCCAGCAAGAGTTTAATAAGTAAATAAATGACATGAAACGCGCCAAAATATCTATAAACAGAGCCCCAGTGGTCTCTCAAAATTCGTCATTAGGTCTGTGGATAAAGAAACTGGGGGAAAGCAAATCAGTGCATTTCTCTATTCAAAGGGAGTTGAATAAGACCATTGTTAGCATTGGTAGTTTTGCACATTCGGGTAAAAACGGCCATAGCTTTTCTAGTATTTTGCATTATCCATAATGCTTCCAACCCAAGGTTGCTTCAAGACATTGTTTGGAGATATGCATGAGGATGATAGTAATTACTAACTCAAGTAATTACTAACTCAAATAACTCAAGTAAATTACTAGCTCAATTACTAACTCAACTTGAGTATTGTCTACTCAAGAAAGAATAGACAATATCCCCCTTTATGACCCTATTTAGACAAGACTATGCAGTGGGTTTTTTTTTCTTTGTGGACTTTTTACTCCGTGCAGTACTGAGATGTACCACCCAACAATGGATAATCTGACTTCTAGAGCGAGTGTGCAAAAAGACAAGAGCACTTGTGCTAGACAATATATCAAAATAGCTAGAAAATGTGCAATGTATGACTCATATTGGATGTTCTCTTCTTACTGTTAATGTCAAGGTAAATGCCACTCTGTATGTAGTGAGGTGACTGATAACACATATGTCAACATTATATAATTTCTGCTCTGTGTGTCTTCACAAAGGAAAGGTAAATTTTAATAGCTGTTTTAGAGAACTGCCATCCCAATCTGACATCCACTGATTGGATCGGTGCTTTTGATACAATCATTTTTTTTAACACAAAGCAAGGGAGAAGCAAAGGTTTCTCATTAGACATGCTCCAAGTAATTACATCTCTCTCTGTATGATACTTTCCTCAAACAAAATTCAAAATATTGTTTGCAAATGTCTACTTAGTATTATTTGTTTGTTTATCTGTTTAAATCAAACTTCTTAATTTCTTATCTCCCACATAGAGGGACTCTATTAGTCTGAGGCATGCTTTTAGAATGGTCTCCATCAAATTTAAGGCATTCCTTTGAAAAGGAGTGAACTGGCATTAGATCCAGTATAAGATGAAATGTTTTCTTCAACAACACTCTCCCTTTTTCTAAATGCCAGCAAATGATTTGGTCTAGGTTACAAAACCCCAACTTTGTAAACATATTTTAGTTATTATTGTTCTATATATCAAGCTATTAATATCCCATATAATCATTTAAGGCAGGCATGTCAAACTCACGACGTCATGTGACGTCGTGTGACATATTGGGACTTTCCCCCTATTGCTGGCAATGGGATGGGTGCGGTTTCGGCATGACGCATCCAGCTCGTGGGCCGGCAGTTTGACATGCCTGATTTAAGGAATGAAGTTTTGGAAAGTATTATATGAGTTTATGTTGAAGAATCCATGATAAAGTAGCAATAGAAATATCACTTAGACTTATATACCACTTCACAGTGCTTTACAGTCCTTTCTAAGCAGTTTACAGAGTTAGCATACTTCCCCCAATGATCTCGGTTCCCATTTTACTGACCTCAGAAGGATGGAAGGCTGAGTCAACCTGGATCTGGTCAGGATTGAACTGTTGGTTTTCAGCTGAATTAGCCGCAATACTGCATTCTAACCACTGCGCCACCATGGCTCTTAAGTAGTCTTTGTGATGCAGATCTTCTTAAATGTATTAATCCAAAGTGAGGAAAAGTAGCTCATTATTTGCTGCTCTTATAAACTGAGACTAGGTCTGCTTATATCAACCATGGAAGCTCTCCTTCACAATTTGATGTATCTTGGGATTATTCATGTTCTGTGTAATAGCAAATCTAAAGAAAATTAGCTTTCCCTTCTTAAAAAGAACAAAACAGTTACAGCCCAGAACACAATGGTGCCATAGATGCTTTATGATGACAGCACCCAAAGTAGAGAGGGATGTTTTGTCCTTTGTTTTTCTTTTAAGCATTTGAAAGATCTAGTGGAAATATTAGATCAGATTTTTAAAGGGAAATAAGAGATTCAAACAGTTCTAGAGAAGCACAGTGAAACATCAAATGTTGAGGACTAATAAACAGATCAAATGGGTAAGATCCCAATGAATGCTTTGAGCAAATTTATTTTTGAAACAAGATTGGAGAAAGCTTATTGGTAAACAGTGCTCAACACTAATAAATAGAAAGGCATCATTAGGTTCCTTCAACCCTATGAGATAGTCCAGACAGGAAGCACAAATTGTGCTATAACACTATCTTTATTGCAAGGTCATAGTAAAAGAATCTTGCAGTCTGAAAGTCCTTCTCCCTCCCCTCTACTTTTATTTTCCCCAAAACTAAGCAGGGTGAGACTTTTCTCCATCCCCACCCATCCTTTGACTCTCCTGAGTCAGATTTCATTTATTAGACCATTGTCCAGGCTTCAGCCCTTCCTCTTGTCATTTCCATACACCATTACATCTCCCTTCCTTTCTGATCAGTTTTATTGCCATTCCTATATCAAAGAAATAGGAAATGCTAATTCTATCTATCACAAGCTTCTTCTCCATGTGTGAGAATTAAATCAAAAGTAAGCTTTGCTACATGTTCTGCATAGATGATATATTGTTATAGTTCTATTGTTGTGTTGGTAACTGAAATCTACATCTATGCAGATCTGATGAAAGTTTGATCCATCCCTACCTATAACTCATCCAGTACATTGGTGGACACTATTGTGAGTACCATTCGATGTAGTAAAATCAACAAACTAATTAATGAAAGAAAATTGGAAATCAGACAGGACAGTTTAAAGAAGAGATGGAATTCCACTTGATCACAGCAACTGTCTTTCCTTGACCTTTGAGTTTATGTTGATGCTGATGCTGTGTCAGATATCCAAGTAGTAGGTTTAATTGAGAAAAAGTAATTCTTCCAATTATCTCATTCTTTTATTTAAAACTATTATATTTAAAACACATTTAATTATTTGTATCATTAATGTTAGATTTTATCCAAACATTTTTATAATATCTATCACTCTAGGTTTTGTATGTCTTCTTTAGATGAAGCCTGCATTCCTGGTTTAATAGGAAGTTTATATTATCTTCTTCCAAAGCAATTTAACTTTTAATGTCTCTTTATCCACAGTATAGAATGCTAGCAAAGCATTCATGAGAGGACTGTTTATCTCTCTGGCATCAAATAGAAAGCAAGCTATGCAGAACAAAAGGACATTCTGCTGAGTGATCTGAAACAATTGGAATCAAAGCATAGACCTAACCCGACGAAAGATAAGAGCAATTAGTAATCATCTATATATAATGGAAGAAAAAGAGACTTATAAGATTGTGATTACTGTTCACAAAAGTATTTTGAAAAAAGGCAATAACTAAAATGAACTATTGCACAAGGAACAGGAGAAAAGCACCATTACCTCCTCCATTTCAAATGGAACGGGCAGATTTGTACAATGAAGGACATGATGGAGCAATGTGTTACTTATTATTCTAGATTATATAGTAAGCAAACATCTAAGTCAGAAAAGGTTGAAGAATAACAGGACATTACTAACTAAATTTTGTTGATTCACAATTCAACAAAATGAAGTTTTCAGCTAACCTATAACTGAAGATGAGACTAAAGGTGTAATAAGAATGAATAAAGTTGCAGGACTTGATGGTATTTCTGTAGTAGACTTTCAAGAAACTGGTTAAATCGTTAACTCAACTAATGGATGAAATTCATTATGATGAATTCTGAATTTCCCTTGTCATGGAAAGAAACTACAAAGAAGGAAAATACCTGACCCATCCAGAGTCTTATAGATTTATTTCTTTATTGAATGTAGATTACAACTCTTTATAGCAATACCCGCAAAAAGAATCTTTTTGCATAAATTGATACATCATGACTAAATTGGATTTATCCTGAAGAGATACATGAGAGACATGTACTAGCAGATATATTTTGAATGGTATTGTTGAGGTTATCAGAAAAACAAGAAAATGACTCATTGTTTTTCATTCAAAGAGAGCATTTGACCACTTAGAATGTTTTTCATGCTTGCAGTTTTGAAGAAAAGATGAATTATGGCTCAACACAGCATATTTTTGCTAATTAAAAGTGTTTCTGTAAATCATAGTGCATTAAATATCTAGAGCTTCTATATGAAATGAATCTTATTATTAATTAGGGTTATTAATTAGATTTTGCTATTCTTTCGTCCTCCAAAATGGGATCCCTGATAGGTTGCAGTATTTCCAGGATCCACATTCATATACTCCAGCACACTCCAAATGCTGACCTTTGTTTATATTTTTAATGTTTATGCATAAGTAATGCATAAGATCAAGCAATGTCAAGAAACATTTTTACTTCAAAAATTTAATAGAATCCTTGCCCAACCTTGACAAGGTGGTAATATTCTGATTTTTTACAATTTATATACTGCCTTTCTGCCCACAGAGCACCCAAGTTGTTCTAAAGGACATGTGTTCATACATACTTCTAGACCAGATTTTTTTTAAAAAAAATGTGTATTAAGTCAATAAGTCAAAGTTGTAGATGAAGGAAATTAAACATGGCTTGTTCATCCAATCTCTGGTGTGTTTCTGTTTTCTTTTTCTTTCTTTTTCTTTTCTTTCTTTTTTTAAATGAGGAAATCAGATCACAGATTATAGCTGGAGGACTAAACTAAACCAGGTGTAACAAGCTAAAACAAACAAAAACATGTTTAAAAATTGAGATTTTTTTTGTCCAAGATGTGAGAATAAATAACACTTTCTTTCTTGAGATGAGTTTGCATATCCTTTTAAGCTGAAAAATAAGCAAGCAAGCAACATATTAACATAGCACATGGCTTTGAGAAGGGTAGTTTTTCACTGGCTAATACCAGCTTGTTTCTAACAAATGCAAAAGTTGTACAACTGTTTAAATTATCTGGCTCAGGAATTCACTTGCTACAGAGTTCTCAAAACATTGTGTGACTTGGCTAAAGACCAAGTTTCACCTCAAACACATTTTGTGTTAACTATCATACATCATACAACGTGCTAATCATTATGGACTTGATTTGGTTTTGGCCTACTGAGATCAATAAAGAAGCCATTGTGGCTTGTCCAACAACTAATGGTTTTAATAATGCATCCTGACCACACTTTCTGTTAAGACAGCTAGCAGCCGATGTAGATCCATGTCTGGTAGCTCCCACGTAAATGCAAAGGCAACATCTGGAAGGTATCAATGCCAAGAATGGACAGGTGTGATTCAATCAGATGACCAAGTGAATAAAAATGCTGATGCCTTAAAAAACCAGGATTGTTAGAAAGAATCAAAATGCCAGAGGTTGGTTTTCCATGGAGCATATGCTAGTATATGAATGTGAAAAATGTACTTTGAAAAAAATAAATAAATAAAGAGTGATTTATTCCAGTCAGACTTGTGTTATACTGTGCTAAGCTGCAAGGGTGTGTACCACTTATTAAAATGAAAAAAAAAATGGCACAATTGAAGGGAAACTGGATAGTCTTAAAAGACAGGAGGAATGGTGCTAAACCTGTCAGCCTTGAAAGAACAATAATGATTGATTGAAATGAAAGAGGACAGATTTAAAATGACAGAAGACCCTGTTAGAAAGCAAGGCAAAATTCATTTCATTCTAAGAAGTTGTAGACAATATAGATTAGTGCTGCTCCTTGAATACCTTGATTATTTAGCAAAGGTCACCAGGATCAATATTGTCAGTTTCTTATATTTCATGTAGTCATTTGGTTATCTATAAATATCTTGATGACACTGAGTGCACTTGCTGAATAATAAATACCGATGCATTTCATAAATAATAAGAACTGTAGGTAGAGTTCAAATGGGCATCTTGACATTTATGATTTTAGGAAATATTCTTGACCTACAACTAAAATGAAACTCAAACCATGGTTTGGCATCATAACCATGCATCTATCCTGGATTCACAGGAAATGATGTCTAAGAAGTAGCATTTGCATAAGTCATCCTTTTCCCACAGTTGCAAAGAAATTTTGCTGCAAACCATTCTTACACTAGGCAAGGATAGTTTCATACGGGCTGTTGTTTGGGGAATTGAGGATGGCTGTCTTCAGGGTAGCATGGGGTGGAGGCTGTTGTTGAAGGGCTGTTTGTTGGAACATTTACTTAGAGCAAAAAAGGATCTCTAGAGGCCTGCCTTGCCTTGATGACCTGGGTCATAAGAGCAATGACATTGACAGACTATTTACCAGGGGCATTGATGAGCTTGGAATTTTGCAAGTATACCAGACAGTTGAAGAGGAAAAAATGGCACTGGAAGAATATTGAAAGACAGTGAAGAAGATGCACTGAAGCTAGTATAACATGAAGGCCAACTGAATATAGGAGAAGCCAAACTGAACCTTTCCTGGACCAGCAATCTCTGCCCACAGTCAGTCACTTCCTATCTTGACTATTGCAATGCACTCTCTATATGAAGCTGCAATCTTTGTAGATTGGGTTTTTAGTTTCAGTAAGCTGCCTAGTGTCACTGAATGTTAGTGGGCAGCCATAAAAATTATATAAAGGAAGGAAGGAAGGAAGGAAGGAAGGAAGGAAGGAAGGAAGGAAGGAAGGAAGGAAGGAAGGAAGGCCAAATAAAAAATAGAAAAGAGACATGGCAAGGCAAGGCAAAATATTATATGATCAGTCCACAAAATAATTATCAGGCAAAGCAGCAGTTAATAACAAGACCTGGCAATGGCTAAGAGCAGAAAAATGGAAGAAAGAGACAGAGGAAATAATTCTGGCTAGTTAAGGCTACTTAACACAAAGCCTTAAGAACAGATACATACAAAGCCAGAATTGAGAAGACAGCAACAGACAGCAAATGCTGCGCTGAAAAAAAAAAAAAAAGCTGAAAAACAGTGAACCATCTAGTTAACTGCTACAAGAAGATTGTAAGGACTGACTACAAATAAGGACATGACAAAGTAGCAACAATAGTGCATTGGGATATCTGCAAGAAAGAAATGGTGCATTGGGATTTGCCTGCAAGCAAGAACTAATGGGACCACAAAATAGACAAACTAATAGAAAAAGAAGAAACTAAAGTGCTCTGGGACTTGAGATTTCAAACAGGCAAGCACCTGCCACATAACATCTTAGACTTAACGTTTGTTGATAAAAAAGACAAAAAAGTATGTATAGTAGACATTGCAGTACCTGGAGACAGCAGAGTAGAAGAGAAAGAATTGGACAAAATTGCAAAATACAAAGACTGACAAATAGAAGTAAAATATCTGTGGCAAAAGAAAGCAAAGATAGCACCAATAGTAATGGCACCTTGGGTGCAATTCCAAAACATCTGGAGCACCACTCCATTAGTTAAGTGTAAAAGACAGCTTTATTTGGAACAGTTTACATACAGCAACAATATTTTTAATATTAAACAATAGCATCTGCCTATGCCAGGTCCTTAGGAAGGACTAATAGGCGAAAAAAATGGCAAATCCAGTCTGACTGTGCTACCAACCCATAATAATACTGGCAACTATGCAACAAAGCATAATAGGACAAATCATAATAGGAATAGATGTAGAAATAGTGAGCAAAGGATTTGGGTGGTTTTTTTTTGGGGGGGGGTGTTTCTTTTGCATTTTTCCTTGCAAAAGAAAAGAACTTACTCTTTGTATCTGTGTAGCCTGAAGGGGAATCAAAAAAGTCAAATAGCGAGTATAACCACGCTAGTAAAACCATGTCCCTTTGTAATGTGGATTGTATACACTTCACACATACAAAGGAGGTGGTTTTCAATAGCATAATTGCAATTACCTTCTTCGCATTTATAGTCTCCAGGCAACATCCCCTTTTAAGTCCTTCAAGACAGGCCAAAACAGGAAATAGACATTGCAAGGATTTCAGCAATGCTATTTGATTATCCTAGGGTATAACAACAGAATCTTGAAAGCCTGCCAGATTTTTCCTCTTTTTTTTTAATAAAATTTTATTGATTTTTCAATTAGAAACAATAACATAAATATGATGTAATTAATCACAATATCAACCAAAAAAAATAACACTACTCAATACATTCATGGAAGTGTCCGGTGCCCCCCCCTGCACCCCCCTCTTTCACTTTCCATACCTTCCTCCTCCCTAACCTCAACCTCTCCTCCTTCCTCCCTCTCTCCTACTTCCCTTCCTCTCTCAACCTCCCGTCTGGTGCAGTTGGGGCATCCACCGGGCACCCCCTTAAAAAATATCACATATATAAATCTACAATACATCAGTTTATATACATCTATCTATTCCCTTTCCCCCCTCCCCCCCCAGGACTTCCCAGAGCTGAACCAGGTAATAAGCACACAATAATCCCATTCTATCCAAAGCTACTCCAGATTTTTCCTCTTATCGCAAGCAGAATGAAAGCAGGATTATTTTGAACCTTCCTCATGGTCCTTCCTTTCCTAGGACAATGTTGCTTACTTTCTCCTAATGGTTCTGTGAGATCTGCTATGACAACGCTTCGCTTCGCATTGATGGCATCCTGCCATAAAAGGGGAGGGGGAGTAGGGCAAGGGAACACAGGGAGGAGGGATGACAGGAACCAGAGCTGCCAATCGTAGACAATGTTTGGGAGATCCAAGGACACAAGCATGAGAACAGAACAAAAACACCCACCAAAGAGGCGCCAAACCTTAGAACTGTTATCAACACATCCTAATTTGAATACTATTGGACACTGACCAGATGACCAAGGGGGGAGGACCTGGGAGAAGGGAAAATCACTGACCTTATGCAGGAATATTCAGATCTGGCTTTGCTTACACTGTAACCACTTGGCCTTAGTAAAAGCATTTCTTTTCTCTACAAATGGAGTCAAGGGTCTTTCTTTCCGAAGCGTCCAAGTTGAGAGAGGGCTGACAGGTTCTCCTTGCAGTTATCTCTAAGCTGCTCTACACCAGGGGTACCCAACCCCTGGGCTGCAGACTGGTACCAGTCCATGGTCTGTTAGGAAGCAGGCCGCACATCTGGAGGCAAGTGTCGGNCCTACCAGGAGAAGAGTCATAGGACACGTGCTGCATGCAAGTGAGTCTGGGAAGAAAAGTGGACAAACCTGACTTCAGATTAGCAATCACGTCTTAGAGCATTTCTTAAATTGTGGTCAGAAGAAGTCTGGGGCTCCCCCAAGAAATCATAATTATTTACTGGATACTGAAGATATTTGCAAACACTTTAAACAGTGTCGCTTTTCTTACCAATTTTATTTTTTTTCATGAAAAATATTTATATTAATATCTAATAAATTTAATATTGTTATTTTTACATGAATCAATCCAATATTCTGCAAATATTAATGTTAATATAGTAAATATTGATAACTATAACTTCTATAAACAAAGATTCTTTGGGGGCCCTTCCTTCAAAATTTTTAAAAGTGGGGAAGGATCCTAAGAACAAAAAGTTTAAGAAACATTGTCTTAGAAAACAGAGTAATAGAAAAAGATGGGACATCGGATAAATCCATAAATCAGTTTTGGTCACCGCGATGCAGTTTTGGTCACTGCGATGTAAAAAAGATGTTGAGACTCTAGAAAGAGTACAGAGAAGAGCAAAAAAGATGATTAGGGGACTGGAGGCTAAAGCATATAAGGAACGGTTGCTGGAATTGAGTATGTTTAGTTTAATGAAGAGAAGGACGAGGGGGGATATGATAGCAGTCTTCCAATATCTCAAGGGCTGCCACAAAGAAGAGGGAGTCAAGCTGGTCTCCAAAGCGCCTGAAGGCAGGACAAGAAGCAAAGGATGGAAACTAATCAAGGAGAGAAGCAACCTAGAACTAAGGAAAAATTTAGAACAATTAACCAGTGTTCTAATTAACAGTTAGAACAATTAACCAGTGGAACAACCTGCCTCCAGAAGTTGTGAATGCTCCAACACTGGAAGTTTTTAAGAAGAGACTGGACAGCCATTTGTCCGAAATGGTATAGGGTTTCCTGCCTGAGCAGGGGGTTGGACTAGATGATCTCCAAGGTCTCCTCCAACTTTATTATTATTATTATTATTATTATTATTATTATTATTATTATTATTATTATTATTATTATTATTATTATTATTATTATTATTATTATTATTATTATTATTATTATTATGGATCATCGCACAGTCAGATGTTCAGACTGGATTTGGCATTTTGTCTACCTATCGAGTCCTTACCAAGGACCTGGGATAGGCAGATGTGGATGTTTGATGGTATTACCGATATTGTTGCAGGATGAAAGCAGTTCCTAGTAAGGCCGCCTTTTGCAATTGACTAATGGCAAATTTGTCAATGCCAATGGTGTTCAAGTGGTGCTCAAGTTGTTTTGGGATTGCACCCAAGGCGCCTATTACTATTGGTACTACCCTTGCTTGCTTTTGCCACAATCTTATTATTTCTATTTCTATTATTATTATTATTATTATTATTATTATTATTATTATTATTATTATTATTATTATTATTATTATTATTATTATTATTATTATTATTATTATTATTATTATTATTATTATTATTATACCTTCTATCTAAATTTCACTGCCCCCTTGTGGTCAGTCAGTCATGATGTGCTAAGTAGTCAACACCATTAAATTTATTCATCAAAAGGCAGACTTCAGGTTTATAGCTATAGGCGGACTTAAATAATTTAGGCTTTTCTATCACCATGCTATTTCCTGAATAAAATTTATCTTTATTTTCTTTCACATTAACACCAGTGTTTTTCTGTCTCTATGCATTCTTTGTGTTTGATAAAACTATTTGCTACATAACATGTATATGTCGGGAGCATATAAATTTAATTTGTTATTTTATTGATAGTGAATGGGTGGCATATAAATTTAATAAATAAATAAATAAAATTATTTATCTAGCTTGTTTATTTTATAATATTATAATAATAGAATAGAATAAATATAATATATAAGGACTATGTTATTATGATTAAATTATTGTATATTATTTTATATATGTGTATGTGTGTGGGTGTGGGTGTATACTCACACAAAATATGTGGAAATAAGAATTGATGATATGTATTATTATTATTTTTTTTAGTAAATTATCATTTTTATTTAGTAAATAACACTAAATGTATCCCTAATTTACTAAATAAAAATGCATCCCTGGCCAACAAACTTCCAAACCTTTACTTATTATCTTTGTTTATTAAATACTTCTGTTCATTTTCATATCCAGTATAGAGGTATGGGGGAGCGCTAACCCTAACCCTAACCCTAACCCTAACCCTAACCCTAACCCTAACCCTAACCCTAACCCTAACCCTAACCCTAACCCTAACCCTAACCCTAACCCTAACCCTAACCCTAACCCTATATCCAGTATAGAGGTATGGGGGAGAGGTTCAACAGTTAAAGAAGCTGAGCTTGTCAGATGGAGAGCTGACAATCCGTGTTT